>NW_024533874.1:0-89298 GCF_016097555.1 Gigantopelta aegis | reverse complement strand
CTTTGGTTTTTTAGTAGGAAAAAAAAACTCCATTCTCAACATTTCTAATGGAATAGTTCTATTGTCAGTATCCTCGTCTCCTGAAATGGACCCTTATTCTTAACCCCTTTTCTAGTTATGACGCCAAAACAGAAGTTTATTTTTCTAAGATATTTTCCACATCTTAATTGTAGCCATTTTTCACAACGTGGAATTTGGCATGGACAAAGCTATTCCCATTCCTTTCATTTCAGGTTTTCCCTTTTCAAAACCACAAACAAACTTTCAACAAATGTATTGCAAACCAACACTTAAAAACGTTTTTAATCTAAAGTTGTTCATAAATTTGTGGTTAGTACAAAGCAAATGTCAAAGACTTTTTTAAACCATATTTAGTTTTTGGGAAGGACTACCTAGAGGTAAGTGTGTCCAAATAAGAAAGTGTGGCTAAGAATTTTGACTTTTATTATATATAAAAATTGATCACATCGCATATTCATGAACATTATTTGTCAAAGCAACAGTTTTAATTTTAGTAATTCAATCCTTTCTACCTTAAGGATCTCTAAAGTGCTTCCGCCTATCCTAAATTCGTTTCAAGTCACTACTAACCAACCCTTTTTGTTAATATAGTTATAAAATTTCATCCAATCCGAAATAATCCTTTAGATTCTAGAATCAAAAATTGTGTTTTCCTTCTGAGACCCAATAACAATTCTGTTAATTACCTCTTTTTTTATCAAGTAATAATGGTAATAAGTCTATTATAAAAGCTTTCATTATCTCATTTCTCTCTTGTTGTAAAGCTTATTGTATTTCTTTATCAATTTTGTTAAAAAGAAGCCAAATGATTACATAAAACATTGTAATTTTATAAAAAAAGTTAAAATTTTATGTACTATACTCTTTGTGTTAAAATAACCGGTTTATGTAATCCATAAAACCCCCTGCTAACCTCTTGGTTTGGTACATATTGCAAAGTTTTTTTTATGAATCTAGAGAAGGTTTTGAGGTTCTTTGTTTCTGTCTTTTCTTAAAGCCTTTATTTTACAATAAAAGTACTTTTAATAGGGTTTACAATTTTAAAAGATAGTTTTACATTAAGTGATACCCATCAGTGTTTGTAGAATTACTTAGAACAATTTTGTTGTGGCAAAAACTACTGCAAATCACTACATTTTTATTATCCCCACTTGTTAAACCAGTGCAAAAAACGCAACTTATCACAATGTAATGTATACCATTAAGAACGAAGTAAACCTGAGTATAGGTCAGATATTTAACAGTGGTTGATGTAAATATTGATCATTCAAGTTGCCACTCAACAGTTACGTTGTTTTTAAAGGGTTAAAAACCATATACAACAAGTACAACCAAATATAAAAAGAAATCTGTGAAATGAAGAATCATCGTATAATTATATCAAATGGTGAAGCAACATTTTATTACAATTTGAATAAAGAACAGGAGATATTTAAATTTTTCCAAAAAAAGAAAATAATTTGTTTGTTCTACTGCATGTTCTACTTAAATTAAAGACTTACTAACAAAATGGTAAAGCTAGCAAAAACTAGCAAGAAAGATCTCCAATTAGTCAATTCCCCACCCAAAATCCAATTTTTTTATGAAAGGCTCCTTAAATGCAAACTCACTTCTGAATAGTATTTCTAAAAACAATTATGATTCACGGCAGGGTTGGGGTAATTACAAATGATACAATACAAATACTTACAAGGATTATGCAAGGTATTCAATTACGATTAAGGGAAAAAGCGATTACGTTATATTTGTTCGATTACGTCAACCAATGACAGTAATTAAGGCTTTTTCCCTTTAGCTACAAATTCAAGGTGTAAATCAATCACTTTCTTTCAGCCATTTTCATAAATTAACCAAAAAATTCTACCAAGGGGCACTGTTTTTCCTTATTACTTGCAAAGGTACTGTAATTGCTGTAATCACTTGTAGATTACTCCCATTAACTTTGTCTGATTACGACTACGATCACTGCATACACTGTTTTCTAGAATGTTGATCATGAAATTGCGATTAACCAAAAATGATGATTGTAATCGATTACAATTACAATTTAAATTCTAATCGGCCCCCCCCTTACTAAAAGTTATTATGTATTCTCATTCAGAAAGGGGTATACCTTTTGCTCTTTTCTTAATGAAGTCATTGAGATAAAGTGTGTATATAATATAGAGAGTAAATATAACCAAACAGCAAGTATGGCGAGCCCTATATGAGCTGTTTTTTGGAAAACATTCCATCTCACCACTAAGTACCATCGCTGGTAGAACAATAAAATATCACAGTATAATCCATACTCATATTCAATGCTTAAATAGGTTTCTAATATTGAACGTCATGACTTACTCTACTTAGTGCTTCCACCTTTTGCGAGGTATAACTGGACCAGTTTAGAACACCAACAAGTATAGATGATGTGAGAATAACAATAATACGTCCATATTCCTTTATGTTTAGAGGACAAAATTGGAAAAAACTTGATACTGCTGCATAAATATATCTATTAAAGGATGAAACTAAATGTTTGGTTTCTCTTCAATAACAAATCCCAACAAAGTCCTTGTGCAAGATACATTACATCTACCACCATTATGTCATGTGTGGTTTACCTCATATTTATGGCTAAAGGGACTAGTTGAGTAGTGGTATGAATGAGAAAACAATAAGTACACTGAATACACAGAAAATTCATAACACACAATTAAAAAATCCTGAGCATGTGATAAGTAATAGAGACTATTGAAGCAAAGGACAATATTAATTTGTGTTATTATAGCTAATGAAGGTTATGGATTGGAGTTCAAACATTTATTACTGAGAATAATAGCAAATTATGTTACTATTGCTGTGTCATAGTGTAGAGTAGTCCAGTTTCTATTAATAGTATTCAATTTAACTGAATAATATGCCACTATATAATTTAAATTTACGTATTTTCAAATAGTGATTACAAGAGGGGTGGAAAATACTAGACCAATCACTGGAACCATCTGTTACATTTAGAAAGCAAAAAAAGATATAAAGGGTATTATTGATAACGATTATAATCCTTGTGTATATACTATCTTTCAAAAAAAAAAAAACTGGGGGGGGGGGGACTATACAATGGGAATATGTAGAGCCAAAAAGTAACTTTAACAAAAATTGACAAAAAATAAGATAGCTATCATTAAATGAGGTTAAAGACAATTTACAACTTTTAAAAAAAGGCTTTAAATAAAATTCTCAACATTCATGCATTGTTTTCTTACTAAAAGTTTTATTGCTTTTCTACTTCACTGAATACAACATTACAATAGTAAGACAAATTTAAATTTAATTTGGTATTATCTTTCAGTAATAATGATCATCTACCTGTACGTAGGAAGAGAAATGGGATAACTCCACTCGTATACCAATATCAAAAAGAACCACTATACTAAATATTACTAACATATCAAAAACAAACAACACAAAAATAAAATTTACATCATTTACTATAGTCAAGTACATTTCATAATTTACCTAGTACTATTATTAAAGTGAGGTGATTATTACTACATGAAAAACCAACCAGTTTATTTAAAAGAGAACACTACTCCACCTTCTTTGCACTCACCCAAAAAAAACATAAAGTAACCTATAAAAAATAATAAATTTTTGTAAAAAATGTCATAATAATGTAACATGTATACTTTAGTATTCACTATAATAACTTTTATCTCTTACTTAAGACAAACTCTAGTCATTTACCTTTTCTTGAACACACACATTGTTTATCTGGAATTAGTATTAGAATGAAAAAAACTGAAAACACCAAGAACTATTACTAGCACTAGTGTTTAAAGAAAAATTGACAATATCCTGGAGGAACACCAATAGTAGTGATGCAGGCTCTCCGTAACTACAACATGAGTTCCCCAGAGATTAAACAAAGTATAAGAAAAAATGATACAGATATAATAGTAATATACAGTGAACCTTTTAATCAGGACAAAAACTGTATATAATCGAATAGTTAATGTAATATTAGTAGGAATAGTTAATAAAAAAAAAGTAAAAACAATGATATCAATAAATTAAGCATATAAAAAGAATAATTGGGTATTTAAAACATGCTTCACACATTTTAGGTGACCACTTGTATGATGTTTATTATTATAATTATTTGAAATTACCCATACTTTGTGTAGTTCACTGTAATATTAATATGGATAGTAATTAGGGTCATTGTAATATACCTTAATTACAACAGAAATCTTGGGTCTTGTTCACATGACAACAATTATGTTACTGATTAATCACATTACAACATGTTCTATGACTAGTCATATTAGGAGCAAAAGTGAAATACATATCCTCCAATACAGTCTTGATTAAATCAGTGGTATGAAGTATAGCTTCTGTCTATAGGTGTGAAGTAAATGATGTCTTTGTAGTTACATTAGAAAGACAGAATGAAAGACATAAAGCCAAAAGTATAAAGTATAGATGCTGTGATTGTTCTAGGCAAAGCAGAGAAAATTGGCATGTACTTTGTATTTGTTAATCCTAGGCATTTATAAAACATCTTGTTAATACTGTCATTTAAAGGGTGGCAAAAGAATTTATTGAATTGCTAAAATTTAAAAATCATTGGCTAATAATTTCTCATACACAGTAGGATAGGTCCCATTGTGCATACCTTTTCTCTGATAAGTTTGGACCACCCCATAGTCAAAAGACATGAATGTTACCAAGTGTTTTTGTTTTGTAGATATATTGGTCAGCTTCATGTACTAAAAAGGTATATAATTTGTAGCTTATAATGGTTCTTGTGATTATCAGGACAGTATCAGGAGAAAATGAACAGAAGGTTGTCCTAAAAACAAAGAGGAGCTCAGTAAATTTTGTTAAAACATGTCATCATTATGAATACTAGGCTAGTAGTATGGCAATATAGTCCACTAAAAGTGATATTTTAAAAGTAGATGAAATTTAAATAATTAAATTTTCCTTAATTCACATACAGCAAATGTTACAAACCAGGATCATCCATATTATCCATCACATGTTTGTTCGTATAGTAATGTCCATATACGAGTCGATGAGTGATATGTTTTTGTTACATCTCTAATTACATAAAAGTCCACACATTAGGGCACAATTCAAGATGGATTTTTTTAACTAGAGAATACTTACAACATGGTTGTTGTTATCTTGATAAAGGGTTAGAAGATATTAATGATTCTGAGAAACTTTCCAACTCCATCCAGAGGCTCTTGAGAGATAACTGTTACCTTTGACCTGGCACTGGCCACCCACTCACTTTGTTACGTGTTGAATGTGGGTACAAGTTGGGGCGTTTAACAGAGTCTGTCACAAAAGAATGTGTTTAATTGGTGTGGAGTATTGAAATGCTGATTTGAGTTGTATATAACTAACTTATATTCATTTGTTGCCTACATATACCACAGTTTCTTTGGAAGTTGCATATATACACTAGAATATAAAAGATATAAAATGTGGATAAAGCTGTCTAGAAACACTCCAATGATCCAAAGAACGTCACTTGTACTTTGGCATGCAAAGTGTGACATGGTGGCAGGTAAAACATTAATAACTTAGAACAGTCAACATATGACAAATGAGAAGAATATGAACCTGTTTGTGTCTTTGTATTGTAGTTGGATATGCCTGCTTTTCGGTGCTAACATTGTTCGTTTCAATATTGATCAAATTGGTAGGAGCTTTAGCAAATAACCTAAGTTCTATCATAGTCTGGCATAGTATTAAGTGGACAGTTATATTTGCTGACCTCTCCTCTATAAGCACGTCATAATTTGTACCAAAAGCTTTTCACATCCAGAGACTTTGATTAAACACATTATTTTCAGCTATATGCACCTGTAAAATTATGACAACCCCCCCCCCCCCCCCCCCCCCCCCCCCCCCCCCCCCCCCCCCCCCAACTCATAATATGTCACTGTGGAATTAAGGACAACTAACCAAACAGGTTCACAGTGAGATCAAGAATACTTCCTTTTCTTTTAAACTCCATTAAGAGCAGCTAAAAATGGAGTAAGTATTAAAATAGCACTTATCTTAATATTTACTTTGTTTCTGTTGTTTTCTGATGTAGGGTTATTAATAAACCAGAGATAGATGGTGAATTCTGCAACAGTTTTCTGATTTTTTTCTAAAAATTAAGAAATCCATTAATTTAAAAAACAATTGTATAAAAACTATTACAGTACTATACACTCTACATTGTACTTCATTATAAATTATACATTACCAGTTATAATAAGAGTTATCATTTAATATCTATCAATTATCTTGAAGTCTTTTTCGTTCCTATTCCACTTTTCTTTAATGTGTTTTTTACTAATAGCTGAAAAAACAAAGCATGAGCATATCTTCCTTCTAATCCAAACACTTGAATAGGAGCCTATAATATAAATGATAAATACTGTATATTACTAGTCACAAATCACAATGGATATCGTTCTTTGGTTAGAAATCAAAATCTAATGACCACATACCATTTAATTACTAATAATAATTTAGCATTATACAATAAAATTGACTTATACAAATCAGTTTTATATGTCTGGTAATGTTATTAACATCAGGTTTTATTCAATTTTAGGGTGGAATCTAGGTACTAATAATTTTTATAATTTTACATAAATTAGATAAAGTTGCTGGCTGAGACTGCATGTTGAGGACACAGACCACATGTTGCATGTACGTACTCATTAACAGAAACAAATTAAATACTCTTTATGAGATGATTGCCTCATTAAAATTGTTGACCAATACTATACCTATCATCACAGATATTTTAGACAAATTACCTTAACAGTTTGTTGTGCAGCTGCTCTGTTGGTAATGTTTGTACTCATTGAAACTAGTCTAATGAATAAAAGAACAAGTCACATATAACTTAATGTACTGTAAATTCTATATTCATAGAGAATACACTTTCATATTGATTGTCTCTAATTATCAATCCTGAATGAAGGAGGTTACCTATTACCTGAATTTTATGACATGCAACCAAACAGAAGTCAGACTCCACATACTTTCATACCCAGACCTACTAACATCAGAAAAACATTGTAGGTCTGGATATGAATGCTGTACTATAGCTAAACATTGACCAATTTCATGTGGATATGATGCATGTAATATATCCAGCCTTATATTAAGAGATATATGTACAGCATTAAGTAATTACTGAATGTTCATAATCATTTTCAATACTTCTTTTAGCTATACACTTACTAAATGGTTGACTCTGGAGCCAGCTAAGTTCCTCTCCAGGCACCATGGGTTCTTTATGTTTCATACAGTGATACTCAAGTGGTGTACGCCAGCTCTGTTGGCACGCCCATAAAATGGCTACTAAGACAGATTGTCATTATATCAAGATCCCCTTGATATATTACTTGAAATGTAAGTGAGAAATAGCTGTTAAAATATAACTGTATTATTTCTTAATTAACTCCATTAGAAAACATTTGTACAAATTGAAACCAGTAGTAATAGTATCAGCTTAAAATGGAGATATATGATGTCATGACATTCTGTTTTCCTGATTATACTGTGACTTTATTGGAAACTATTGCTCAACAGTTTTTTATTAAAGTGGTCATCCTCTTATTATAAATTTAAGATGATAATAGTTTAAAGAAAGTCAACTTCATAGACTTACCATATCCTAGTCATTACTACTTTGCACACTCTACAAAGATAACTGTAAAAATATAGACATTACAGATGTATACATCAAAAAACTGATTTATTATGTTTTGATTTTTATTTATGTTAATATAATATCTTGTTATATTGATATGATTTTATATATCATAATGTTTCAACTATTGTTCATTGGGAAACATACTTTAATAAGTCATAATATTTATTTATTATGTTCCCTCAATTGGTCCAAATGCTTGCAGCTAACTCCACCCATTGTAACGAGGTGATGACATACTGCAAAACATAGTGGCAGGGCTTCATATATGTGTTTAATAAACATATATTCAGATAGGGACAACGTTCATGTGTACTAAAGGCCAGTTATATTGCTGTTTACTATCATGGTGCGATATTTATTATCAACTGAGCATGCTCAGTTTGATTAGCCACTCTAGTGCGCCAAATTGTACGAGAAAATATATCACCTTAGACGCCATTACTTCATTTTAGCAAAACAGTCTGTCAGTACTTTACTTCTGCAGGGCTGTTAAGCAAGACAGAAGAAGGAACTGGATTCCATTATTTCATTTTTTAGCAACCAGTCTGTCAGGACTTTACTTCTGCAGGGCTATTTAGCAAGACCAAAAGAAGAACTGGATTCCATTACTTCATTTTAGCAACCAGTCTGGTCAAGACTTTACTTCTGCAGGCTGTTTTGCAAGACAAGAAGAAGGAACTGGATTCCATCACCTAAGTCATTTGACAATGTTCTATGCAGTAAAACTGAGACGATGTTTCTTGGTACAACAAAAGGAGAAAGACAGTAGTAACAAATACAGTCAGAGTAAGCAGTACTCCATGTGTGTTGTATATCTCTCGCTTGCCCAACTTAACTTTTAAATCTTTTAGCCCTTAGTTTTAGTTCATCTGTTATCTGAACTAAGATTGTCATAAGTCATTTTTAAAAACATAATATCTCTCTAGTCCTTTTCTTTGTAATATATAGACTTTAGTAACCAGTATATTTAGTACAATGTAGCAAGTCTGAATAAAATCAGTCAATGTCTTTATTTAGTACAAGTCTATTTACTCCCATTGTGTGTACTTTTGTATCAGTATCAGCTTGTAATGGTCAGACAGTTCCTCTCTCTTGCACTTGTTGTGTAGTGCGTTACATCATATAGATCTCTATTATTGATAGCCTATTATCCTTTCATTATAGTAAATTGTTTTTAAAGTATATTTTCTCCCCTATAAACTTGCTATATGAACAATAAATGTAGTTACTACCACCCATAAGGACAGTCTAAACTTAATTGAATTTCACTCAGTCCTCTTAATCCTTATACCAACTCTATCTAACCCTTCTTCATAAGTTTTATTATGTCTACTCTGTCCTAATGTATTGTCCACTCTACTGTTGTCCTAAATGTAACTGTACTGCTACATGTCCTAATGTAACCATACGGCTACAATGTTTAACTCATCTGTCTACTGTATCCGAATGTAACTGTCTCATCTACTGTATCTAAATATCCTTTGTCTAACATAAATGTCCTGTCTACACAGTGTCCTAGAATATTGTCCTGTCTAATGTATACTAATATAATTGTCCCGTCTACTCAGACCTAATTTAGCTGTCCAATCTACTGTGTTCTAATGTAACCTGTCTCATCTACTATGTCCTATTGTAATCATTAGGGCTACTGTATCTTGGTATAATTGTCCCCCTACTGTGTCCTGATGTAGTGTCTAATCTGCTGTGTCATAATGTAACATTCCCTTCCACTTGTCCTAATGTAATTGATGTTCTACCTTGTCCTAATGTAACAGCCCTGTCCCACTGTGTCCTAATGTAACTGTCCACTCTATAGTGTCCTAGTTATAATTATCCCATTTACTATGTCCTAACATAATTTTGGTAACTACTGTGTCCCTTATGTCACCATCTGTTTACTGTGTTGTAATTTAACTGTCCTATCTACTGTGTCCCGTAAGGTAACTGTCCTATCTACTGTGTCCTAATGTACATCTACTGTATCTTATATAATTATCCTATCTACGGTGTGCTAAAGTAACTGTCCTGTCTACTTGCCCAAACGTACCTGTCCTTGTACTGTGTCCTAGCATAGTTGCCCATCTACTGTGTGTCCTAAAGTACCTTTCTCTTCTAATGTCTCTTAAAGTATTGCTAATCTACTGTGTCCTAGTCTAACTGCATGTGTCCTAGTGTAATTATCCTAACTATTGTGTCCTAATGTAACTTGTCTTATCTACTGTGTCCTAAAGTAACTGTCCTATCTACTGTGTCCTAATATAACTGACCTGTCTACTGTGCCCTAATATAACTGACCTGTCTACAGTGTCCTAAGGTAACTGTCATATATACTGTGTTTCTAATGTAATTATCCCATCTGCTGTGTCCCCTAATGTAACCATCAGGTCTACTGGTGTCGTAATGTCCTGTCCTGTCTACTGTGTCCTAATGTAGACAGGTGTCCTATTATAACAGTCTATTCCAGTGTCCTAATGTATTTTTGCTGATCTACCTTGTTATAATGTGACTGTCCCATTGACTGTGTCCTAATGTGAACTGTCCCATTGACCGCACTATGTCCTAACTGAGACATAACTGCTGTCCAATTACTGTCTCGTAAACAACAAAGTGCCCATCTACTGTGTTGTAATGTAATTGTCCAATCTACTGTCTCCTAATCTAACTTTAAGTTTTTTAATTGCCATGTCAATTCTGTCTAATGTAACATGCAACCTGCCGTGTCCTAGTGAAATGTCCATCTACATGTCCTAACATAACTGTCCTAACTACTGTTGTCCTAATACATATTTATCAGGTCTACTGTGTCATAATAAACTAACTGTCTTGTCCACTGTGTCCTAACGTATCTGTACCTTTTACGTGTCCTACTAAGACTGTCCCCATGTAAACCATCCAGTCTACTGTGTTGTGATGTATTGTCCTCTTCTGTGTCCATAACTGCTCCAGTTGTAGTGTAATTGTCCTATCTACTGGTGTCCTAACGTAACTGTCCCTTTTACTGCGTCCTAATCTAACCATCTTGTCTACTGTGTTGTGATGTATTTGTACTATCTACTGTGTCCAAACATAATTGTCCCCCATCTGCTGTATAGTTTTCCCTTCTACTGTGTCCTAGCATAATTGTCTCAACTACTGTGTGATAATGTAATTGTCCTGTCTATCCTGTCCAATATTGACTGTCCATGTACTGTGTCTTAGTATAATTTATACTATCTACTGTGTCCCTTTGTCCACTGTCTTGTGTCCTACTGTAATTGTCCTATCTACTGTGTCCTGTAACTGTCCCATTTACTGTGTCCTTATGTAACCATCCTTTGTGATGTAATTGTCCCTCTCTACTGTTCCTAAACTGTCCCATTTACTGTGTCCCTTTAGGTAACAACCTTTGTGATGTAAGTTGTCCTATCTATCTACTGTGTCCTAACTGTCCATTTACTGTGTCCCTTATGTAACCATCCGTTGTCCTGATGTAATTGTCCTATCTACTGTGGTCCAAACATTACTGTCCCCCTTCTACTGTGTCCAAACATAATTGTCCTATCTGCTGTATAGTTTTCCCTTCTATTGTATCCTAGCTAATTTTTGTCAACTACTGTGTGATAATTAATTGTCCTGTCTATCCTGTCCAATGTGACTGTCCAATTGTAGGGTTTCTTAGTATAATTATACTATCTACTGTGTCCTATTGTCACTGTCTTGTGTCCTAATGTAATTGTGCTTTCTGCTCCTAATATAATTGTGCTGTCTGCTGTGTCCTTTTGTAACTACTTGTCTACTCTCTCCTTCCTAATGTAATCTCATCTCCCATGCGACTGTGTCCTACTGGGTATTTTCCTGTCTAACACCTGTGTCCAATAATTGTCCTATCTACTGTGTTCGGTAACTGTCCCCATTTAGTGTGTCCTTAATGTAACCTCCTTTGATGCATTGTCCCTATCTACTATTGGTCCCAACATAACTGTCCCATCTACTATGTCCTAATATAAATTGTCCCGTCTGGCTGTATCCTGATTGTAAGTTTCCCTTCTACTGTGTCCTAGCATAATTGTCTCAACTACTGTGGTGATAATTAATTGTCCTGTCTATTCAATCCATTGTACTGTGTCTTAGTAATAACTGTCCTGTCTACTGTGGTCTATTTTGACTGTCATGTGTCCTAATGTATTATGCTGTCCGCTCCTAATGTAATTGTGCTGTCTGCTGCATTCTATTGTAACTACTTGTCTGCTATTTCCTAATGTTATTGTCCCATTGACTGTGTCCTACTGTACGTTTTCTGTCTGTCCCTTCTACTGTGTTCTATAATTGTCATATACTGTGTCCTACTGCTGTGTTCTATAATTGTCAATATACTGTGTCCCTAATGTAAAATGTCTTGTCTACTGATTCAAATGTCACATGTCCCTTCTACTTTGTTCTAATGTACTTTGTCTCCGTCCCACTTGTCTAAATGTAATTGTCTCTTCTAATGTGTCGTAATGTAACTCTCTCATGTCTAATATAGAATGTCCTGTCTGCTGCTGTCCCTACACGTCTACTATCTCTAATTGTATTTGTCCTCTCTACTGTGACCTAATGTAAGTTTTTTGTTTCCATTTATGTGCTCCTACTGGATTTTGTCCTTTCTATTGTGGTACTAAAGTAATTTTTCTATCTACTGTGTCCCTATGTAATTGTCCTGTCTGCTATGTGCTACTGTGACTGTCTTGTTTATTGTGTTCAATATGTAGCTGTCTTAATCTTACTGTATCCTATTAATTGTCGAATCTACTTTGTCCTAATGTATCAGTCCCTGTCTAATGTGTCTAATGTAAATGTTCCTATCTCTGTGACCTACTGTAACTTTATTGTCTACTGGCTGTTGTTTTTTAATGTAGCTGTCCTTTTTACTGTGTCCTTATGTAACCATCCTATAATATTTCAACTTGTTCATATTGTTCTAATCTACTGGTTACTAATTGTCAGCTAGAATTGTTTAATGTTATGATGTTGCCTTTTTATTATGCTTGAATCTTTAGCCTTTTTGATTGTAGATTAATGTCCCTCAATTCTAAGCATGATGTTATTAACTGTTTACTTATTAATTACTTCATCATCGCTTGTTCGCCTGTACTTTCATTTAATGTTAATATATCTAGTAAAACTCAACTGTTGTGAGTTTGTATATCACATTCTACCCATGTCAATGTGACGCCAACAGTATATATTTCATTATGGTAGTTAGATATTTTATCTTCTAAGATTATCTGGTCATGTTCTCTCAGCTGTTTACTTTGTAAGTTTTGATATATTCTACATCCAACATTTTTTAAATAATTATATTACTAAGTGATATCGTAGCTACATAATTTATATATCCACAGCCCCTACAATATAAAATGTGTAGTTATATATAAATTTTTAAAACAAAATAAAAACTTTTATATTTTTTACATATATGCCACATATACTAGAAAGAAGTTTATATATCTAGTAGGAAACCCTGGCTACTAGTAAGTTATACCTGATACAGATATTAGTTAAATTTATAATCTTATAAATATATATTATACTAACATTAAAGTACAATCATTTAGGAGCTATACTGGAAAGATGTTCCTTTGACAAATAATTTATTCATTTTCATGGCTTTGCCTGCTCTATCATCTGGATTATCTATCTTCTGATTCTCTCATCTCACCAATAATCTTGTAAGCTATATTTACCACTTAGTGCTATTGGATGTTATTAATAATTACTTATACTTCTCTGGATAACTGTTGTGTGTAACAATCTTTTACTATCTTTACAGTGGTGTTGGTTTTGTTTTTTCTACCACAAAGATGGTGATCTGATAAGTACAAAAATTAGTCATCACAAACATATTTATAATGCATATCTTAACTGCTGGAAGCCGTATTACTTGAGCTGGTACATACGAGCTTTTCTGGAGCATTTGTATTTTACTTGAGTTGGTACTAATACATCGATGCTATAACAACTCTTGCATTCCTTTTCTTAGAATATTTAAGAGTCTAGTAAAAGTACACGTATAATATGATATGTCTTTAATTCCTCCTTTTAATAGCAAGCGAGATAGAGGCTTTACCTACTTTACTATAAAACTTGTCTTTATATTCAGCACATCAAGTTTCAATTAACAGCTAAAATCTACATATACCTAATTCTTCCCTCTAACATGTTAATAGTATTCAGCCAAATTTGCTAACATTCCATTATTAATTAGAGCCATTCATCTGTCTGAGTACTAAATATCTGTCCCTCTACTGTGTTCCTAATGTTTAATTGTTACTATTTGTTGTAAGTTGTACTTCCATCTGTATCCTATTAGTAATTCCTGTCTACGTACTGGGTGTAGTAACTATTGTGTCTTCTAAAGTGTCCCATATCCTATCTTATTTTCTATCTACTGTATTCTACTGTAAGTGTCCTATCCAACCTGCTGTTCCTATGTAACTGCTCCTAATCTATTTTGCCGTCCTCTGTGTTCACTTACACGTGTCCTCTTTCTAAATTGGTGACATATATTCCTGGTCTTAAAACGCCCTATTTACTGTGCCTTCTAAAGTATAATTCCATCTGTTCGTACTTCCCATTAAGTGTGTCCTTATATAACCCCTCCAAAGATGCAATTGACCGAATGTCCCAACATAACTGTCTACCTAGAATTAACAAATATCTCATGAAATGTCTGATCCTATGTGTGAGTTTCGCTTACTATTGTGACTAAAAACGATCTGTTCACTAAAGTCTCTGTACATTAATTGTCCTGTCGTTTTAAAAAAGCATCTATAATCTTTCATTACATAAATTATCACCTCTAGATGTTTCCCTATTTTGACTTTCATAAAGTTTATGTACTTAGCTTATCAGATTCCTTACAGTAAATTACTGGCTGTCTGGAACAGTCGCATTGGCAATTCCTCATAGACTGTGGTTGATTTCCTAATGCATTGATATAGAAACAGAATGAAACTATAGAGCTGTTGGTTTCATTTAATTCTGTTTCCTAAAATAGTGTTTCTATAATTGTGTCAATAATAACTGTCCTAACTGCTTGTTCTAAATAATGTTATTCTATATAAACATCAGCTACTTGTAAAGTAAACTGTCCTATGTCATTCAAGTTCCTAAGTCTCCCTCACTTTGTTCGAATATATTCATCATGTAAGTGTGTCCTAAATGTAATGGTCTCTTCTAACGTGTCACATAGCTGTAGTGTCTCTCATGTCCTATGTGCAATTGTCTATAGTTCTAATGTAGACGCTTCTATCTACTGAGTTCTAATGTCCTTGTCTCATCTACTGCTTGACCAAATGTAACTTTCCCATTTAATGTTCTCCTAACATAACTGTCACTGTCGATTGTGTCTAAAGCATTTGCTATCTACTTTGTTCTAAGTAATTTCCCGCTCGCTATGTTCTATTGTACTCGCCTAATGTGACTGTACTTGTAATCATTTGGTGTTCTGGTGTAAATCTTGTCCCATCTACTGTTTTACGAATATATCTGGTCCTGTCACTTGTCCCTAATGTTCTGTCTACTCTTTTGTGTCTAATGTAATGTCCTAATCTAACTGTCACCTAAATTTAACTCTCCCATCTACGGCTGTTGTTCTAATGTAAACTTGGTCCCTTTCTACTGTATCCCTTATGTAACTTCTACGATCAGTCAACTTGTTAAATTGTATAAATCCTACTCTCCTATCGACTGTCTAGAATGTAACTGTCCCATCTACATTGTGTTCTAATTATGCTCTGATTTTCCTAAAGTACTGTGTACTTCTGTGATTGTAATGTAATGTCCAACTCTGTGTTCTAAAGTAATTGTCCCCCCTACTGTGTTCCTACTTTGTAATTACTCTCCCCATCCAGGAACGTAATTATTTCCCTACTGTGTTTCTGATCCCTCTTCGTTATCATAATAATGTTATATCTATGTGGTCCTAACATAACTGGGTTGTTCCTTGTGTGTGATCTATATGTTCTAAATAAATTTCCGTCTAATGTTCTAAATTGCCTCATCTACATGTTGTAGTTGACTCACCCCTTTACTGTTCTCAATGATAATCTGGTCATTGTTCTCTAAGTAATTTCCTAATGTCCTACAGTAAATGTTCTATCTAAAGTACTAACTTGTCCCACTTTTTTAATTTTTCTTTTATATAAAGTAATATCGTGTCCTCTAAAACACTCAAATTCATCCATCTAACTCATGTCCTAACGTAGTTATATAAATGTAACAATTCTAAACACTTTCCCATCTACTATGTCCCCCAATATAGAATGTCCTAGATCTATAGGGACTGTCCAATCTACTAGAAGTTCTATGTACCTGTCTAACAATATTGTTCTAAATAATTGTCCATCTGTGTTCTAACTATTCTATATAAAATTACTCTGTAAGAATGTAAGTGTTTCCTAACCTAACGTATTCTGCTATCTACTGTTTCTATGTGCTCCATCTACTGGATTGTTCTAAAGTGCTGATGTCCTGGTCTAAAGTCATTTTAACATCTTGTCTCGCTTATCTCCCCACTTAGTGATATTGAATTATTAATTTACTTCTACGTCTCTCCTAACGTGGAACTGTCCCATCTTCTGTTAGTCCTAACATACTGTCCTTCTGTGCCTAAGGTGCTATCTCTGTGTTCACAACAAAGATGGTGAACTATTAATGTGGTCTAATTATTGGTCCTGTCTACTGTAACCTATGTATCATTTACTATCTTGTCTGAATGTAACTCTCACCATCTACTGTTTCCTGCTAACTGTCCATTAGCTGTTTACAATGTAGTTGTACATATAAAGAAACTGTCCCATCTATCTGTGTCCATTAGAATATAAATGTCCCTAAAACCTCCCCATTAATATTCTAATGTACCGTCCAACTCCTTTTATAGCATAATTATAGTCCCATGTACTTGTGTCCTAAGTACTTGTCCCCATATACCTTCATCAATCTGCAAAAGTAATGTACTTTCCCACCTCCATGTCTACCACTGTCTTATAAATTTGTATAATGTAGTGTTCCATGTACTATTTCCTCTCTGTTCTACTGTGTCCTAATGTAATTGTCCCATCTATGTCCTAAAGTAATTGTTCCCTCTACTTTGTCCTAAAGTAATCTGTCCCATCTCTGGGTACATTCTACTGTCCCAACTACCATGTTCTAAAGTAATGTCGCCATCTACTGTTTCTAATGTAACTCCTCTCATCTACTGTCCATTGAACGTAATTATCCTGTCTACTGTCCTAACTCTGTCCCCCTCTCTTATTTTAAAGTAACTGCCCTATCTATTGTGTCCTAACAGAACTCTCCGGACTACAGTTCTATGTTGAGTCTCCTATGTTCTAAAGTAATTGTCCCACTCTGCTGTTGTTCTAAAGTACTTGCCTCATCCTGTGTTCTGTTTGACTCACCTAGTCATGTCTTCGAATGTAATCATCCTGTCAATTGTGTCTTAACGTAATGTCCAATCTAATGTTGGGTTCTAAAGTAAATGTTTCTATCTACTGTGTTTTATATGTAATTGTCCCAACTACTGTGTTATATAAAGTAACTATCCCCATCTACTGTGTTCTAATGTAACAATCGTTCAAATGTAATCATCCTGTCTACTCTCTCCTAACGTAACTGTCCCATCTTCTTCATTCTAAAGTAACTGTCCCATCTAATATGTCCCAACATCTAATGTCTCCCAAAGGAACTGTCAAATCTACTGTGTTCTAATGTAACTGTCCAAACTACTGTGTTCTAAAGTAATTGTCCCATCTACTGTGTTCTAACGTAAATCTCCAATCTACTCTGTTCGAATGTAATCATCCTGTCTACTCTGTCCTAACGTAACTGTCCTATCTACTAGGTTCTAATGTAACTGTTCCGTTTACTGTGTCCTAATGTGCAATGTACTGTGTCCAAAAGTATTTTACCATCTACAGTGTTCTAATATAAATGTCCCATCTACTATGTTTGAATGTGATCATCCTATCTACAGTGTCCTACATAACTGTCTCATCTAATGTGCCCTAACATAACTGTCCTGTCCTACTGTGTCCTAATGTGCTATCTACTGTGTTCTAAAGTAACTGTCACATTTAATGTGTTCTAAGTAATTGTCCTGTCTACTGTGTCCTAAAGTAACTGTCCCATCTACCATGTCTTAATGTAACTATCCCATATACTGTGTCCTATAGTAACTGTCCCATCTACTGTGTCCTAATGTAAATGTAATAATGAAACTCTCCCATCTACTGTGTCCTATTGTAATTGTCACATATACTGTGTCCTAAAGTAACTGTCCCATTTACTATATTCTAATGTAACCGTCCCAACTACTGTGTTCTAAAGTAATTGTCCCATTTACTGTGTTCTAATGTAACGATCCTAATATAACTTTCCCATCTGCTTTATTCTAATGTAACTTTCCCACCTACTGTGTCCTAAAGTAACTGTCCCATCTATTGTGTCCTAATGTAACTGTACTAATGTACATTTCCCATCTACTGTGTCTACTGTGTTCTAATGTAAGTGTCCCAACTACTTTGTTCTAAAGTAATTGTCCCATCTACCGTGTTCTAATGTAACTCTCCCATCTACTGTGTCCTAAGTAATTGCCCTATCTCCTGTGTTCTAATTTCACTATTCCATCTACTGTGTTTGAACGTAATAATCCTATTGATTGTGTCCTAACGTAACTGTCCCATTTACTGTCTTCTAATGTAACTGTCCTATCTACTGTATCCTAACGTGTGATTTACTGTGTTCTAAAGTAACTGTCCTGTCTATTCTATCCTAATGAGTGATCTACTGTCTTGTAAAGTATTTGTCCCATCGACTGTGTCCTAAAGTAACTGTCCCATCTATCGTGTCCTAAAGTAACTGTCCTAATATAACTTTCCTATCAACTGTCTTCTAAATTAACTTTCTCTTCTACGGTGTCCTATTGTAACTTTCCCATCTACTATGTTTCTTATGTAGCTGTCCCAACCACTGTATCCTAAAGTAACTGTCCCATCTATCGTGTCCAAATGTAACTCCCCCATCTACCGTGTCCTAATGTAATTGTCCCATCTACTATGTCCTAAAGTAACTGTCCCATATACTGTGTTCTAATGTAAGTGTCCCAACTACTGTGTTCTAAAGTAATTTTCCCCCTATTATGTTCTAATGAAACTCTCTCATCTACCATGTTCAAATGTAATCATCCTGTCTACTCTCTCCTAACATAACTGTCACATCTTCATCGTTCTAAAGTAACTATCACATCTAATATGTCCTAACATAACTCTCCTGTCATCTGTGTCATAATGTGTGATCTACTGTGTTCTAAAGTAATTGTCCCATCTACTGTGTTCTAATGTAACTCTCTCATCTACTGTGATCGAATGTAAATATCCTGTCTAGTCTCTCCTAACGTAACATTCCCACCTTCTGTCTTCTAAAGAAACTGTCCCATCTAATGTGTCTTAATATAACTGTCCTGTCTAATAACTGTCCTGTGTGATCTACTGAGTCCTAAAGTAATTTTACCATCTACAGTGTTCTAATATAAATGTCCCATCTACTGTGTTTGAATATGATCATCCTATCTATGTGTCATAACATAACTGTCTCATCTAATGTGCTCTAACGTAACTGTCCTGTCTACTGTGTCCTAATGTTCAATGTACTGTGTTCTAAAGTAATTGTCACATTTACTGTGTTCTAAAGTAATTGTCCCATCAACTGTGTCCTAACGTAACTGTCCCATCTCCTATGTCCTAAGGTAACTATCCCATATACTGTGTCCTATAGTAACTGTGCCGTCTATCGTGTCCCAATGTAACTCTCCCAACTACTGTGTACTAATGTAATTGTCCCATCTACTACGTCCTAAAGTAACTGTCCCATCTACTGTGTTCTAATGTAAGTGTACCAACTACTGTGTTCTAAAGTAATTGTCCCATCTACTGTGTTCTAATGTAACTCTCTCATCTACTGTTTTCGAATGTAATCATCCTCTCTACTCTCTCCTAACGTAACTGTCCCATCTTCTGTGTTCTAAAGTAACTGTCCCAACTAATATGTCTTACATAATTGTCCTCTCTTCTGTGTCACAATATCTGATTAAATGTGTTCTAAAGAAATTGTCTCATCTACTGTTCTAATCTAACTCTATCATCTACTGTGTTTAAATTTAGTCATCCTGTCTACTCTGTCCTAACATAACTGTCCCATCTAATGTGTCCTAACATAACTATCCTGTCTACTATGTCTGACTACTGTGTTCTAAAGTAATTGTCCCATTTACTATTTTCTAATGTAAGTCTCTCATCAACAGTTCTCTAATGTAACTGTCCCATCTACTATGTCCTAAAGTAACTATCCCGTCTACTGCATTCTAATGTAACTGTCCCACGTACTGTATTCTAATGTAACTCTCCCATCTACTGTGTTCGAATGTAATCGTCCCGTCTACTCTCTCTTAACTTTGTCATCTTCTTGTTACTAAAGTAGCTGTGCCATCTAATGTGTCCTAACATAACTGTCCTGTCTACTGTGTTCTAATGTATAATCTACTGTGTTCTAAAGTAACTCTCTCATCTTCTGTGATCGAATATAATCATCCTTGCTAATCTCTCTAAAATAACTGTCCCATCTTCTGTGTTCTAAAGTAACTATCCCATCTAATGTGTCCTAACATAACTGTCCTGTCTACTGTGTCCTATTGTTTCATCTACTTTGCTTTAAAGTAATTGTCACATCTACTGTGTTCTAATGTAACTCTCTCATCTACTATGTTCTAAACTAATTGCCCCATCTACTGTGTTCTAGTGTGACTCTCCTATCTACTTTGTTTGAATGTAATCATCCTGTCGACTGTGTCCTAACGTAACTGCTCCATCTACTGTGTTCTAAAGTGATCGTCCCATCTACTGTGTTCTAATGTAACTCTCCCTTCTACTGTGTTCTAAAGTAATTGTCTCATCTACTGTGTTCTAAAATAACTCTCTCATCTCCTGTGATCGAATGTAATCATCCTTGCCACTCTGTCCTAACATAACTGTCCCATGTTCTGTGTTCTAAAGTAACTGTCCCATCCAGTGTGTCCTAACAAACTGTCCTGTCTACTGTGTCCTATTGTGTCATCTACTTTGCTCTAAAATAGTTGTCACATCTACTGTGTTCTAATGTAACTCTCTCATCTACTGTGTTCAAAACTAATTGCCCCATCTACTGTGTTCTAGTTTGACTCTCCCATCTACTTTGTTCGAATGTAATCATCCTATCGATTGTGTCCTAACGTAACTGTTCCATCTATTGTGTTCTAAAGTGATTGTCCCATCTACTGTGTCCTAATGTAACTTTCCCATCTACTAAGTGCTAATGTAGCTGTCCCAACAACTGTGTCCTAAAGTAACTGTCCTATTTACTGTGTTCTTATGTAACTGTCCCAACTACTATTTTCTAAACTCATTCCCCCATCCACTGTGTTCTATTGTGACTCTCCCATCTACTGTGTTCGAATGTAACCATACGATCAACTCTGTCTTAACATAACTATTCCATCTACAGTGTTCTAAAGTAACCGTCGAGTGTACTGTGTCCTAATGTGCGATCTACTGTGTTCTAAAGTAAATATCCCTTCTACTGTGTTCAAATGTAATCATCCTGTCTACTGTGTCCTAATGTAACTGTCCCATTTAATGTGTCCTAATATAACTGTACTGTCTACTGTGTCCTAACGTGAGATCTACTGTGTTCTAAAGTGATTGTTCCATTTATTGTGTTCTAATGTAACTCTATCATCTACTTTGTTCTAATTTAACTGTCCCATCTATTGTGCCCTAAAGTAACTGTCTTAATATAACTCTCCTATCAACTGTCTTCGAAATTAACTGTCTCATCTACTGTGTCCTAATGTAACTTGCCCATCTACTATGTTCTAATCTAGCTGTCCCAAATACTGTGTCCTAAAGTAACTGTCCCATCTAAAGTATCCTAATGTGACTCTCCCATCTACTGTGTTCAAATGTAATCATCCTCTCTACTCTCTACTAACATAACTGTCCCATCTAATATGTCCTAACATAACTGTCCTGTCATCTGTGTCGTAATGTGTGATCTATTGTGTTCTAAAATAATTGTCCCATGTACTCTGTTCTAATGTAACTCTATCATCTACTGTGATTGAATGTAATTATCCCATCTACTATGTTCTATTGTAACTCTCCCATATACTGTGTTCTAAAGTAATTGCCCCATCTACTGTGTTCTAGTTTGACTCTCCCATCTACTGTGTTCGAATGTAATCATCCCGTCAATTTGTATTTGTCTACCGTGTTCTAATGTAACCCTCCCATCTACTGAGTTCTAATATAACTCTCCTGTCTACTGTGTTCTAAAGTATTTGTCCCATCGACTGTGTACTAATGTCGCTGTCTAATATACTGTGTCCTAAAGTAACTGTCCCATCTGTCGTGTCCTAAAGTAACTGTCCTAACATAACTCTCCTATTAACTGTCTTCTAAATTAACTGTCTCATCTACTGTGTCCTAATGTAACTTTCCCATCTACTACATTCTAATGTAGCTTTCCCAACTACCGTGTCCTAAAGTAACTGTCCCACCAACTGTGTTCTAATGTAACTTTCCCAACTACTAAATTCCAAAGTCATTCACCCATCTACTGTGTTCTATTGTGACTCTCCCCATCTTCTGTGTTCGAATCAAATCTTCTTGTCTACTCTGTCCTTGCATAACTATTCCATCTACTGTGTTCTAAAGTAACCGTGATGTCTACTGTGTCCTAATATGCGATCTACTGTGTTCTAAATTTAATTGTCCCATCTACTGTGTTCAAATGTAATCATCCTGTCTACTCTCTCTTAACATAACTTTCCCATCTTTTGTGTTCTAAAGTAACTGTCCCATCTAATGAGTCCTAACATAAGTGTCCTGTCTACTGTGTCATAATGTGTGATCTACTGTGTTCTAAAGTAATTATCCCATCTACTGCATTCTAATGTATCTCTCTCATCTACTGTGATCGAATGTAATCATCCAGTCAGTCTACTCAGTCCTAACATAACAGTCCCAATCTTCTGTGTTCTTAAGTATCTGTCCCACCTAATGTGTCCTAATATGACTGTCCTCTATAATGTGTCCTAACATGTGATCTACTGTGATCTAAAGTAATTATCCCATCTACTGTGTTCTATTGTAACTCTCCCATATACTGTGTTCTAAAGTAATTGCTCCAACTATTGTGCTCTAGTTTGACTCTACCATCTACTGTGTTCAAATGTAATTATCCTGTCGATTCGTCCTCTCAACTGTTTCCAATGTAACGGTCCCATCTAATGTGTCCTAACATAACTCTCCTGTCTACTGTGTCCTAACGTGCAATCTACTGTGTTCTATAGAAATTGTCTCATTTACTGTGTTCTAATGTAACTCTCTCATCTACTGTGTTCTAATGTCACTGTCCAATTTATTGTGTCCTAAAGAACTGTCCTAATATAACTCTCATATTAACTGTCTTCTAAATTAACTGTCTCATCTACTGTGTCCTAAAGTAACTGTCCCATCTACAGTGTTCTAATATAACTGTTGCAAATACTATGTTCTAAAGTCATTCCCTCATCTACTGTGTTCTATTGTAACTCTCCCATCTACTGTGTTCGAATGTAATCATCCTGTCTACTCTCTCCTAACATAACTATTCCATCTACTGTGTTCTAAAGTAACCATCATGTCTACTGTGTCCTAATGTGAGAACTACTGTGTTCTAATATAATGTCCCATCTACTGTGTTCTAATGTAAATGTTCCATCTACTGTGTGCAAATGTGATCATCCTGACTATTTTGTCCTAACGTAACTGTCCCATGTAATGTGTCCTAACATAACAGTCCTCTCTACTATGTCCTAACATGCGACTTCTGTGTTCTAAAGTGATTGTCCCATTTACTGTGTTCTAATGTAAGTCTCTCATGTACTGTGTTCTAATGTAACTGTCCCATCTACTATATCCTAAAGTAAATGCCCCATCTACTGTGTCCTAATGTAAATATAGTAATATAAATTTCCCATCTACTGTGTCTTAAAGTAACTGTCCCATCTAATGTGTCCTAACGTAACCGTCTTGTATCCTATGTCCTAACATGCTACTACTGTGTTCTAAAGTAATTGTCCCATTTACTGTGTTCTAATGTAACTCTCTCATCTACTGTGTCCTAAAGTAACTTCCCCATCTACTGTGTCCTCACGTAAATGTAGGAATGAAATTCAACCATCTACTGTGTCCTAAAGTAACTGTCCCCTCTACTGCAGTCTAATGTAACTGTCCCAACTACAGTGTTCTAAAGTAATTGTCCCACATACTGTGTTCTAATGTAACTCTCCCATCTACTGTGTAATCGTCCCATCTATTCTCTCCTAAATTTCTTGTCTTCTTTTTGCTAAATTAACTGTCCCTTCTAAAATGTCCTAACATAACTGTCCTGTGTACTGTGTTCTAATGTATGATCTACTGTGTTCTAAAGTAATTGTCACATCTACTGTGTTCTAATATAACTCTCTCATCTACTGTGTTCTGAAGTAATTGCCTCATCTACTGTGTTCTAGTGTGATTCTCTTATGTACTTTGTTCGAATGTAATCATCCTGTCAATTGTGTTCTAACGTAACTGTTTTATCTACTGTGTTCTAAAGTGATTGTCCCATCTACTGTGTTTAAATGTGACTCTCCCATCTACTGTGTTGTAAAGTAATTGTCCCATCTACTGTGTTCTAAAGAACTCTCTCATCTCCTGTGACTTGTGATTCTGTCTACTCTGTCATAAAGTAACTGTCCCATCTTCTGTGTTCTAAAGTAATTGTCTCATCCACTGTGTTCTAATGTAAATGTCCTGTCTACTGTGGTCAAATATAATCGTCCTGTCTAATGTGTCCTAATGTAACTGTCCCATCTAAGGTGCCCTAACATAACTCTTCCATCTACTGTGTCCTAATGTGCGATCTATTGTGTTCTAAAGTAATTGTCCCATCTACTGTGTTCTAATGTAAATGTCCCATCTACTGTGTTCGAATGTAATTATCCTGCTACAGTGTCCTAACGTAACTGTTCCATCTAATATGCCATAACTTAACCGTCCTGTCTCCTATGTCCAACATGTGACTACTGTGTTCTAAAGTAATTGTCCCATTTACTGTGTTCTAATGTAACTCTCTCATCTACTGTGTTCTAATGTAACTGTCCCATCTACTGTGTCCTAAAGTAACTTTCCCATCTACTGTGTCCTCATGTAAATGTAGGAAAAAATTCTACCATCTACTGTGTCCTAAAGTAACTGTCCCATCTACTGCGTTCTAATGTAACTGTCCCATCTACTGTTTTGTAAAGTAATTGTACCATCTACTGTGTTCTAAAGTAACTCTCTCATCTCCTGTGATCGAATGTAATCATTCTGTCTACTCTGTCATAAAGTAACTGTCCCATCTTCTGTGTTCTAAAGTAATTGTCTAATCCACTTTGTTTTAATGTAAATGTCCCGTCTACTGTGGTCAAATATAATCGTCCTGTCTAATGAGTCCTAACGTAACTGTCACATCTAAGGTGTCCTAACATAACTCTTCGATCTACTGTGTCCTAATGTGCTATCTATTGTGTTCTAAAGTAATTGTCCCATCAACTGTGTTCTAATGTAAATGTCCCATCTACTGTGTTCGAATGTAACTCTCCCATCTACTGTGTTTAAATGTAATCATCCTTTTTACTTTCTCCTAACGTAACTGTCCCATCTAATACGCCATAACATAACTGTCCTGTCTATTGTGTCCTAACATGCGATCTATTGTGTTCTAAAGTAATTGTCCCATTTACTTCATTCTAAAGTAATTCTCCCATCTACTGTGTTCTAATGTAACTCTCCCATCTATTGTGTTTAAATGTAATCATCCTTTTTACTTTCTCCTAACGTAACTGTTCCATCTTCTGTGTTCTAAAGTTACTGTCCCATCTAATATGTCTAACATAACTGTACTCTCTTCTTTGTCCTGATGTGTGATCTACTGTGTTCTAAAGTAATTGACCCATCTACTGTGTTCTAATATAACTTACTCATATACTGTGATCGAGTGTAATCATCTTGTCTACTCTATCATAACTATATCTATCCCCTCTTCTGTGTTCTAATGTAAATGTTCCATCTACTGTGTGCAAATGTAATCGTCCTGACTACTGTGTCCTAACGTAACTGTCCCATCTAATGTGTCCTAACATAACAGTCCTGTCTACTATATCCTAACATGTGACTTCTGTGTTCTAATGTAATTGTCCCATTACTTTGTTCCAATGTAACTCTCTCATCTACCATGTTCTAATGTAACTGTCCCATCTACTATGTCCTAAAGTAACTGTCCCATCTACTATGTCCTAATGTAAATGTAGTAATGAAACTCTCCCATCTACTGTGACTTAAAGTAACTGTCCCGTCTAATGTTTCCTAATATAACCGTCCTGTCTCCTATGTCATAACATGCAACTACTGTGTTCTAAAGTAATTGTCCCATTTACTGTGTTCTAATGTAACTCTCTCATCTACTGTGTTCTAACGTAACTGTCCATCTACTGTGTCCTAAAGTAACTTTCCCATCTGTGTCCTAAAGTAACTTTCCCTCATGTAAATGTAGCAATGAAATTCTCCCATCTACTGTGTCCTAAAGTAACTGTCTCGTCTACTGAGTTCTAATGTAACTGTCCCAACTACAGTGTTCTAAAGTAATTGTCGAAC
Organism: Gigantopelta aegis; assembly: GCF_016097555.1. Taxonomy (NCBI): domain Eukaryota; kingdom Metazoa; phylum Mollusca; class Gastropoda; order Neomphalida; family Peltospiridae; genus Gigantopelta; species Gigantopelta aegis. Next base: position 62,784 of record NW_024533874.1, on the reverse strand, counting down.
ATACTGTGTTCTAATGTAACTCTCCCATCTACTGTGTAATCGTCCCATCTACTCTCTCCTAAATTTCTCATCTTCTTTTTTCTAAATTAACTGTTTCTTCTAATGTGTCCTAACATAACTGTCCTGTCTACTGTTTTCTAATGTATGATCTACTGTGTTATAAAGGAATTGTCACATCTATTGTATTCTAATGTAACTCTCTCATCTACTGTGTTCCAAAGTAATTGCTCCATCTACTGTGTTCTAATGTAAATGTCCCATCTACTGTGTTCGTATGTAATCATCCTGTCTACAGTGTCCTAATGTAACTGTCCAATCGAATGTGTCCTAACATAACTGTCAGGTGTACTGTGTCGTACGTGCGATCTACTGTGTTCTAAAGTAATGTTCCATTTACTGAGTTCCAATGTAACTGTCCCATCTCTCATGTCCTAAAGTAACTGTCTTAATATAACTCACCTATCAGCTGTCTTCTAATTTAACTTTCTTATCTACTGTGTCCTAATGTAACTTTCCCATCTACTATCTTCTAATGTAGCTGTCCCACCCACTGTATCCTAAAGTAACTGTCCCATCTATCATGTCCAAATGTAACTCTCCCATCTACTGTATCCTAATGTAATTGTCCTATTTACTATGTCCTAAATTAACTGTCCCATATACTGTGTTCTAATATAAGTGTCCCAACTACTGTGTTCTAAAGTAATTGTCCCATCTATTATGTTCTAATGAAACTCTCCCATCTACCATGTTCGAATGTAATCATCCTGTCTACTCTCTCCTTATGTAACTGTCATATCTTCTTCGTTCTAAAGTAACTGTCACATCTAATATGTCCTAAAATAACTGTCCTGTCATCTTTGTTGTAATGTGTGATCTACTGTGTTCTAAAGTAATTGTCCCATCTACTGTGTTCTAATGTAACTCTCTCATCTACTGTGATTGAATGTAAACATCCTGTCTAGTGTGTCCTAATGTAACAGTCCCACCTTCTGTCTTCTAAATAAAATATCCCATCTAATGTGTCCTAATATAACGTTCCTGTCTAATGTCTCCTAATGTGTGATCTACTGTGTCCTAAAGTAATTTTCCCATCTACAGTGTTCTAATATAAATATCCAATTTACTGTGTTCGAATGTGATCATCCTATCTACTGTGTTCTAACATAACTGTCTCATCTAATGTGCCCTAACCTAACTGTCCTGTCTACTGTGTCCTAATGTGCAATGTACTGTATTCTAAAGTAATTGTCACATTTACTGTGTTCTAAAGTAATTGTCCCATCTACTGTGTCCTAACGTAACTGTCCCATCTACTATGTCTTAAGGTAACTATCCCGTATACTGTGTCCTATAGTAACTGTCCCATCTACTGCGTCCTAATGTAAATGTAGTAATGAAACTCTCCCATCTACTGTGTCCTAATGTAATTGTCCCATATACTGTGTCGTGAAGTAACTGTCCTATTTACTATGTTCTAATGTAACTGTCCTAACTACTGTGTTCTAAAGTAATTGTGCCATTTACTGTGTTATAATGTAATTGTCCTAATGTAACTCTCCCATCTGCTTTATTCTAATGTAACTTTCCCATCTACTGTGTCCTAAAGTAACTGTCAAATCTGTTGTGTTCTAATGTAACTGTACTAATCTAGATCTCCCATTTACTCTGTCCTAATGTAATCGTCCCATCTACTGTATCCTTAAGTAACTGTCCCATCTACTAAAGTAACTGTCCCATCTACTGTGTTCTAATGTAAGTGTCCCAACTACTGTGTTCTAAAGTAATTGTCCCATCTACTGTGCTCTAATGTAACTCTCCCATCTACAGTGTCCTAAAGTAATTGCCCATCTACTGTGTTCTAATTCGACTCTTCAATCTACTGTGTTCGAACGTAATCATTCTGTCGATTGTGTCCTAATGTAACTTTCCCATTACAGTCTTCTAAAGTAAACTGTCATATCTACTGTGTCCTAATGTGTGATCTACTGTTTTCTAAAGTAACTGTCCTGTCTATTCTGTACTAATGAGTGTTCTACTGTCTTCTAAAGTATTTGTCCCATCTACTGTGTTCTAATGTAACCCTCCCATCTACTAAGTTTAACGTTACTCTCGCATCCACAGTGTTCTAATGTATTTGTCTCATCGACTGTGTTCTAATGTAACTGTCTCATCTACTGTGTACTAAAGTAACTGTCCCATCTAGCTTGTCCTAAAGTAACTGTCCTAATATAACTCTCCTATCAACAGTCTTCTAAATTAACAGTCTCATCTACTTTGTCCTAATGTAACTTTGCCATCTACTAAGTTCTAATGTAGCTTTCCTGCTACTGTGTCCTAAAGTAACTGTCCTATCTACTGTGTTCTAATGTAACTGTCCCAAATAATATGTTCTAAAGTCATTCCCCCATATACTGTGTTCTATTGTAACTCTCCCATCAACTGTGTTTGAATGTAATCATCCTATCTACTCTGTCCTAACGTAACTATTCCATCTACTGTGTTCGAATGTAATCATCCTGTCGATTGTGTCCTAACGTAACTGTCCCATTTACTGAATTCTAAAGTAACTGTCCTATCTACTGTGTCCTAATATGTGATCTACTGTGTTGTAAAGTAACTGTCCTCTCCATTCTGTCCTAATAAGTGATGTACTATCTTCTAAAGTATTTGTCCCATCTAATGTGTTCTAATGCAACCCTCCCATCTACTGAGTTCTAATGTATCTCTCCCGTCCACTGTGTTCTAAAGTATTTGTCCATTGAATGTGCACTAATGTAGCTGTCCCGAGTACTGTGTCCTAAAGTAACTGTCGCATTTACTGTGTTCTAATGTAACTCTCCCAACTACTATGTTCCAAAGTCATTTCCTCATCTACTGTGTTCTATTATAACTCTCCCATCTACTGTGTTTGAATCTAATCATCCTGTCTACTCTGTCCTAACGTAACTATTCCATCTACTGTGTTCTGAAGGAACCGTCGTGTGTACTGTGTCCTAATGTGCGATCTACTGTGTTCTAAAGTAATTGTCCCCTCTACTATTTTCTAATATAAAAAAAGTCCCATCTACTGTCTTTGAATATAATCATCCTGTCTACTGAGTCTTAATGTAACTATCCTATCTAATGTGTCCTAACATAACTGTCCTGTTTACTGTGTCATAATGTGTGATCTATTGTGTTCACACCTAATTGAACCATTTACTGTGTTCTAATGTAAGTCTCATCTACTATGTTCTAATGTAACTATACCATCTACTCATCCTAAAGTAACTGTCCCATCTACTGTGTCCTAATGTAAATATAGTAATGAAATCTTCCATCTGTACATTCTAATGTAATTGTCCCATCTACTGTGTCCTAAAGTCTCTGTCCCATCTACTGCTTCCTAATGTAACTGTCCCAACTACTGTATTCTATATTCATTGTCCCATCTACTGTGTTGTAATGTAACTCTCCCATCGACTGTGTTCGAAAGTAATCGTCCTGTCTACTCTCTCCTAACATAACTTTCCCATCTTCTGTGTTCTAAAGGAACTGTCCCATCTAATGAGTCCTAACATAACTGTCCTGTCTACTGTGTCCTAATGTGTGATCTACTGTGTTCTAAAGTAATTGTCCCATCTAATGCGTTGTAATGTATCTATCTCATCTACTGTGATCAAATATAATAATCCAGTTGGTCTACTCTGTCCTAACATAACTATCCTGTCTACTGTGTCCTAACATGTGATCTACCGTGTTCTAAAGTATTTATCCCATCTACTGTGTTCTAATGTAACTCTCCCATATACTGTGTTGCACAGTAATTGCCCCATCTACTGTGTTCTAGTTGAATCTCCCATCTACTGTCTTTGAATGTAACTATCATGTCGATTCGTCCTCTCTACTGTGTCCTAATGTAACTGTTCCCTGTAAAGTGTCTAACATAACACTCTTGTCTACTGTGTCCTAATGTGCAATCTACTGTGTTCTACACAAATTGTCCCATTACTGTGTTATAATGTAACTCTCCCATCTACAGTGTTGTAATGTCAATGTCCCATATATCATGTCCTAAAGAACTGTCCTAATATAACTCTCATACCAACTCTCTTCAAAATTAACTGTCTCAACTACTGTGTCCTAATGTAACTTTCCCATCAACTTTGTTCTAATGTAGCTATCCCAAGTACTGTGTCCTAACGTAACTCTCCATCTACTGTGTTTGAATGTAATCATCCTGTCCACTGTCTCCTAACGTAACTATTCCATCTACTGTGTTCTAAAGTAACCGTTGTGTCTACTGTGTCCTAATGTGTAAACTACTGTGTTCTAAAGTAATTGTCCATCTACTATGTTCTAATGTAAACGTGCCATCAACTGTGTGCAAATGTAATCATCCTGTCTACTGTGTCCTAACGTAACTGCCACATCTAATGTGTCCTAACATAACTGTCCTCTCTACCATGTTCTAACATACGACTACTGTGTTCTAAAGTAATTGTCCCATCTAGCGTGTTCTAATATAACTCTCTCGTCTACTGTGTTCTAATGTAACTGTTCCATCTACTATGTCCTAAAGTAACTGTCCCTTCTACTGCATTCTAATGTAACTGTCCCAACTGCAGTGTTCTAAAGTAATTGTCCCACATACTATGTTCTAATGTAGCTCTCCCATCTACTGTGTTCGAATGTATCGTCCCGTCTACTCTCTCGTATCTTTCTCATCTTCTTTTTTCTAAAGTAACTGTCCCACCTAATGTGTCCTAAAATAACTGTACTGTCTACTGTGTCTAATGTATGATCTACTGTGTTCTAAAGTAATTGTCACATCTACTGTGTTCTAATGTTACTCTCTCATCTACTGTGTTCTAAACTAATTGCCCCATCTACTGTGTTCTAATGTGACTCCCCTATCTACTTTGTTCGAATGTAATCATCCTGTCGATTGTGTCCTAACGTAACTGTTCCATTTACTGTGTTCTTAAGTGATTATACCATCTACTGTATTCTAATGTCACTCTCACATCTACTGTGTTCTAAAGTAATTGTTCCATCTACTGTGCTCTAAAGTAACTCTCTCATCTCTTGTGATTGAATATAATCATCCTAATCTGTCTTAACATAACTGTCCCATCTGCTGTGTTCTAAAGTAACTGTCCCATCTAATGTCTCCTAACATAACTGTCCTGTTTATTATGTCCTATTGTGTGATCTACTTTGTTCTAAAGTAATGCCCCACCTACAGTGTTCTAGTGTGAATCTCCTATCCACTGTATTCGAATGTAATCATCCTGTTGATTGTGTCCTAACGTAACTGTTCCATCTACTGTGTTCTAATGTAACTCTCCCATCTACTGTGTTCTAAAGTAATTGTCCCATGTCCTGTCTTTTAATGTAACTCTCTCAGCTACTGTGATCGATTGTAATCCTTCTGTCTACTCTGTCATAACGTAACTGTCCCATCTTCTGTGTTCTAAAGTAACTGTTGCGTCTAATGTGTCCTAACATAACCCTCCTCTCTACTGCGTGCAATCTACTGTATTCTAAAGAAATTGTCCCGTCTACTATGTTCAAGTGTAACTCTCCCATCTACTATGTTCGAAAGTAATTGTCCTGTCTACTCTCTCCTAATGTAACTTTCCCATCTTGTGTGTTCTAAAGTAACTGTCCCATCTAATGTGTCCTAACATAACTGTCCTGTCTACTGTGTCCTAATGTGTGATCTACTGTGTTCTAAAGTAATTGTCCCATCTACTGTCTTCTGATGTAATCTCCCATCTACTGTTTTCGAATGTAATCATCCTGTCTACTGTGTTCTAATGTATCTGTCTCATCTAATGTGCCTTAACATAACTGTCCTGTCTACTGTGTCCTAATGTGCGATCTACTGTGTTCTAAAGTAATTGTCCCGTTTACTGTTTTCTAATGTAACTCTCCCATGTACTGTGTTCTATTTTAACTGTCCCACATACTGTGTCCTAAAGTAACTGTCCCACCTACTGTGTCCTAATGTAAATGTAGTAATGAAATTCTTCCATCTACTGTGTCCTAATGTAATTGTCCAATCTACTGTGTCCTAAAGTAACTGTCCCATCTACTGCATTCCAATGTAACTGTCCCAACTACTGTGTTCTAAAGAAATTGTCCATCTACTGTGTTCAAATGTAAGTCTCCTATCTACTGTGTTCGAATGTAATCGTCCTGTCTACTCTCTTTTAGTGTACGATCTATTGTATTCTAAAGTAATTGCCCAATATACTGTGTTCTAATGTAACTCTCCGTTCTACTGTGTTGCAATGTAAGTCACCCATAACTGTGTTCTAATTTAACTCTCCCATTTACTCTGTGCTAAAGTAACTGTCCCATCTACTGTGTCCTAACTAAAGGAAGTAATGAAACTCTCCTATCTACTGTGTCCTAATGTAATTGTCCCATGTACTGTGTCGTAAAGTTACTGTCCCATCTTGTATTTTCTAATGTAACTGTCCAACTACTGTGTTCTAAAGTAATTTTCCATCTACTATGTTCTAATGTAACTCTCTCATCTACTGTTTTTCAAATGTAATCATCCTGTCTACTCTGTCCTAACGTAACTGTCCATCTTCTGTGTTCTAAAGTAACTGTCCCATCTAATGTGTCCTAACATAACTGTCCTGTCTACTGTGTCCTAATGTGTGATCTACTGTGTTCTAAAGTTATTGTCCCGTCTACTGTTTTCTAATTTATCTCTCTCATCTGCTTTGTTCTAGTGTGACTCTCCCATCTACTGTGTTTGAATGTAATCATCCTGTCGATTGTGTCCTCAAGTAACTGTCCCATTTACTGTATACTATGGTAACTGTGCTATCGACTGTGTTTTAATGTGACTCTTCTGTCTACTTTGTTGTAATATAAGTGTCTGATCTACTATGTCCGAAAGTAATTGTCCTACCGACTTTGTTCTAATGTAACTGTCCCATGTTCTCTGTCCTAATGTAACTGTCCTTGCATTGTGTTCAAATGTAATCATCCTGTCTACCTTGTCCAAACGTAACCATCCCATCTAATGTGTCCTATCATAGCTGTCTTTTTTAAAGTAATTGTCCCATCAACTATGTTTTAATGTAACTGTCCCTTTGCACATCTAAGGTCATCATCACTCTGCTGAATTCATCTTGACTCACAACTATTATGAGTTTGAATGTAGTAATTTCTACATAACATTGTGTCAACAATGGACACTAAAATGGCTCCTTAATAAAAAGATAAGAATTTGGACATTAGAAACTACATTTTCAATTGAAAAGGGTACAACAGAGAGATGGTATTAAGACAAATACAGATGGCTTCCAATCAGCTTTGTGTTATAAAATCAACACTTTTAAAGAACATACTTCCTTAAACAATGTTCCAACATTTAGAACAAATTGGTCAGAAGTGCTTTCTAGTCATGTTGTAAGAGCAGCACATTCTTCTACAGCAAGTAAAGGTGCTGTACATGTAGCCTTGTTTACTAGAAAACATGACCAGAACTCCATCTGTAATATACTCAGTGAATATTGCTATGACAGCCTCTCATTAGAGTCTTCTAATGAGAGGCTGTCATGACCATCGACACACTATCAGGTGAAAAAACTTACATTTTCTAGTAGAGGATCATTGCTCTTGTCAGTAACACTGTGAGAGAGGCCTTAAGTCTCTGTCCTCAAGAGCAACCACCAAAATGATGTCATTTACAACAGCTAATTATAAACTAACTAAAGCTTTTATTAGTAGAAACTAATTAAGATATTGAGATTATTGGATAAGCTCAGTAGTTAAACATTAATGACTTTAAATTCCAAACAATGTTATAGAAGATGTATCACTATAAAAATACTTTTGGAAAAACTATATAAACTGAATATTATTGAAGATAACTACAAAGCTTTGAATCTTTTCGACTCTTGTTTGATTGAATGATTTCTTATAGAGTGGTTTCACTAGAAAGGATAACAATTTTGTGACATGTGATACATCTAATAAAGCAAGACAGTACCTAATAAGGTCTAAATTATAATAATAGAATAACAGACAGAGTAGATAATTCCATAGATTCACATGTTAATTGACTTGCACCCTCTGTTTGTGATAATTACCAATATAAACAACTACTGTGACTACATATATACATAAACAAGTGCATGTACACAATAAGAATATAGTAATAATTATGAATGACAATGATTTCCTGTCAAAGATTAAAAATCAGACAACAAATTAAATTTTAAAAAAGTTGTATTTGTTATGTAGTAATAATCAAATGTAGACAAGAGAAAATAAAAAGTTTACAAACTTCCAAGAGCTACTTTAGTCTGAGGACTCAAGTGACAGTCTGATTTGTTTCCTGTATCTACTTCCTGTTCAATGTATCTGTCATATGTTCCTCAGCTATGAAATGTATATTGACTTCATTCTCTCTCACTCTTAACTTGTACGCCTAGCAGGTACAAGATACACTATCAGTATGACTAAAATTATCATGCTTTTTAAAGACAAAATATAAAGGTTTTTGGCATATAACATCTCCTTCACATTTAAATGAATACTTGCCATTGATACTGATTACATATCCAAGTCCAGATGCTGCATACCACAGTCCAATCATAAATCCTCTCATATCATGTGGAGACTGAGCAATTGTAATCTCCAAGGATGTTGGAAACATTATGCGTATGACATTCCAAACAAATTGAGGGACAATAATAGCTGGATATGAATTAGTATTTAATTGAAAGTGGTCCTTACAAGCAAGCACAATAACATAGTAAAGTGGAGTTAAATAAAGCAAAAAACAAACCCAAATCAATTCTTCTAAGCATTCTTGGAGTGCATTTATTATAACATGGATGTATTATCAGTTGATGCACTAGAAGAATAGCTATAACAATTATAAACTCTAATGAGCTATCTAATATAAAACACAAAATGAATTAAAAGCCTTCATCTAAACTAGAAAAGTTATACATCTTCTGCACAACATAAACCCAATATACTAATGAGTAATGGTGTTAATCTTATAATTGTTTTGACATTCTCTACCTGCTCCTCTGAGAAAGGTCCTCCATACTTTTCCTTACCCAATCCTAGTGGAGGAGGGTAATCCTTCTCCCAGTAGGTCAAGGCACTTCGATTCCTTGGATACTTGTTCTTTCTAGCATAGTATAGTACTTAATCAATCGTTTTGATAGGGTTGGTAATCTGAGGTGTTGTGTCTAACTGGTGTTTAAAGAAATAGTTAGTGATAAGAACTGTAGACACAGCAACACCTGATATAACATAGCACACGATGATAAACTCCTTGATAAGACATCGTCCAATTTCAATAAGAACATACACAATTGGTATACTCACAGGTCCCAACAGATTTTAGTACTCAGTTCATCAGCTGAAGTTCCAATAGCTTGATCAATATTGAACTGGATAATATTGGACCAAAAGCTACAGTATCCAATAACTTGTAAAATATATAAGCAAGCCCCATAAGAATTAAAATAGGTAGTTCCAATGTGAAGTATATCTTAATAAATAAAAACTAAGCCACCAATTAACCAAGACACAAATGAGAAGTGTATATCAGCAATGATGGATATATATCTACCAGTCTTTACATCAGCAAATAATCCAAACAGATATGCTACAACGTGGATATTTTGCATATGTGCAAAGCTGATTCATCCATTCCTTTTCATTTCAGGTTTCAAGTAAACACTAAATCAAACATTCTCAACAAATTGTATTAGACAAAGCAACACTAAATGTTTCAAATCTATGTAGTTGTTAGAATAAAATGTTGGTTGAGTGTAGATACAAAGCAACATAGGCCAGAGATCTTTTTTAAACCATAGTTAGTCTGTGAAAGTGTGGCTAAGAAATTATATGACTTTCTGTCGATTAAATAATATGAAAAATTATGAGTCAACAGTCACCATATTCATGAGACATGATTTTGGTATTTTAGCATAAATTTACACTTTGTTGTTATATTATTATCACTTTTGTCACTGTAAATGTAAATTAGTGTTATTTTCTTGGTAATCGTTTTTTTGGTTTCATTTCTTGTATAAATAGCTAATTTTTGTTTTGGTTAGAGTAGAAGAAAAAGAGTTTTTTTTTAGAGTTCTATCATTACCTTTGTAACCGCAAGTAAAGATATCAACATATTACAATTGGCGACGAGGGTTGTGGATTTTCGCTATTATCATGGCAACTTCACAGTTCGGAACTCTCAAAGAATTTAACTCAAATGAGGGATCAATCACCTCATATCTGGAACGTGTTGACCTTTACTTTACTGCAACCTCTGTTCCATGGGACAAGCAAGTTCCCATTCTTCTGAGCTGTATTTGTACATCTACATATACTCTTCTCAGTGATCTTCTTGCTCCATCTCGGCCCAGCACCAAGTCCCTTGCCGAGATCTCAGATGTTCTACGGAAGCATATTGAACCAAAGAGAGCCATCATAGCTGAATGGTATCACTTTCACAAATGCAATCAAGCCATGGGGGAATCTATTGCTGATTATGACGCAAACTAGTGACTAACTGTAAATTCGGACACTACCTAGAGGATGCTCTTCGTGACCGATTCGTATGTGGGCTGAGTAATGAAGCAATAGAGTGACATTTACTTTTCGAGCCTGACATCACTCTCACCAAAGCGATGGAACTTGCTCAAGGTATGGAAGCCGCTGAGCGTAAAGCCACACCAAAATTTTTCAAACCCCGTACTATCCCATTTGCAATTAAAGTTGCCGTAGGAAAGGAACTGGATCGACTGGAACAAGGAATAATCAGGAAGGTTGACCACAGTGAGTGGGCTGCACCTATTGTTGTAGTGGCTAAGAAGATGGAAGGTTCCGCCTGTGTGGTGACTATAAGGTGACAATCAACCAAGCTCTGTCTATAGACCAATAGCCATTGCCTAAGCCAGCAGACTTGTTCGCTACTTTAGCTAACGCTACCCTATTTAGCAAATTGGATTTCTATCAAGCCTATCTGCAACTCCAACTGGATGAAACTGTTCTGCCATATCTGACAGTTAATTCACACCAAGGGTTGTATCAATATACATGTCTTCCCTTCGGGGTGGCTTCAGCTCCTGCAAATTTCCAGAGACTCAAGGATACAATTCTGCATAACGTCCCAGGTGTCATTTGTTATATAGATGATATTTTAGTCACTGGCAAAACCAAGGAGGATCACCTGCGTAACATAGGAGAAGTTTTCCAATGCCTGGAGAAACATGGGTTCAGACTTAAGTGAGAAAAGTGCATTTTTCTTAAAGAATCTGTTGAGTATCTAGGTCATCAGATTGATCGAACTGGTATACAAGCAGTACCAAGCAAGATTGACGCTATTTTAAATGCTGCAGAACCTACAAATGTCCAGGAACTAGACCATTCCTTGGATTATTGAACTACTACGGGAAATTGATTCAGAATCTTTCTAGTATCTTATATCCTCTTAATCAATTACTTCAACTACAACGAAATGGGACTAGACAGACGAATGTTCTCAAGCTTTCAAAAGGTCCAAAGACCGTTTAACATCTTCGAAAGTGCTGATACACTATGACCCCAAATTACCAATCAACTTGGCTACTGATGCCAATTATGGCCCCTATTCCAGCATATGGAATAGGGGCCATAATTTCTCACGTATTGCCAGATGGCACAGAGAGACCAATCTCTTTTGCATCATGCACCCTGACTGCATCTGAAAAGAAGTATGCTCAACTGGAAAGGAGGCACTCTCATTGACAATCACTTCAAACCTACTGCCTCACATAGTAATGCCGATGGATTATCTTGCCTCCTGTTACCAGGATGAAATCTGTTGCTAGGAGCTATGTGTGGTGGATTGGCATGGACAAAGATATGTCAAGTGTCAAGAACAAAAGTCAAATCCTCCAGTAGCACCACTGCATCCATGGGCCTTGCCAAAAGCAGCATGGAAGAGAGTTAATGTGGATTACACTGGACCTTTTCTAGACAAGATGTTCCTGATACTGTTAGACGCACACTCTAAGTGACCAGAAGTTCTGCCAATGTCTTCCACGACAGCTTCACTGACCATTGAGGCTCTCCAAATCATTTTCTCAAAGTGTGGTTTACCGGAACAACTTGTATCTGATAATGGACCCCATTTTCATCAGATGAAATTTACACAGTTAATGAGAGCCAATTGAATCAAAGCATATCCAGAGCGCTCCTTATCACCCCTCATCCAATGGTCTTGTTAAGAGGTTTGTTCAGACCTTCAAAAAAGCTATGAAAGCTGGAGAAAAGGATGGTGGATCTCTGAACACACAGCTATCACGATTTCTATTCAATTATTAATCAACACCTCATGCAACTACAAATGTATCACCTGCTGAACTGTTTCAATGGAGAAAGATTTGAACTCGATTCGATGTTTTAAAACCAGATGCAGAGAGTTTCGTGACCCTAAGCAGTCACAACAGAAGAAGTATCACAAGAGTCTTTTCCAAACTCAGGAACTTTACACCATGTCAACTGATGATGGCAAAAGTCTTCAATTCACGCAAGAAATGGGTTCCCGGCCTGATAGAAGAATGTTCGGGACCCTCTTGTACACTGTTAAACAACAAGATGGCAACATTATACCAGGCATGCTGATCATTTACGTGACAGACTTACATTTACTCCTATTGAGTGTACATATCCTGACTTTGACTTATTCCCACATCAGAGCTCTGAATTATCCCCAAGATCGGAAACCATCTACCATGTTCCCATTAGACATTATCCCCAGAGGGATCTTTGTTCCCCTGATTCACTTGTAATGTGATTTTGGACTTATACTTTTTACAGGGGAGGAAATGTGGTATTTTTGAATAAACTTACACTTAGTGTTATATTATCACTTTTGTCACGGTAAATATAAATTGGTGTTATTTCCTTGGTATTATTAATCGTTTTTTTGATTTAATTTCTTGTATAAGTAGTTCCTTTTTGTTTTGGTTAAAGTAGAAGAGAGTTTTTTTAGAGTTCTATCATTACCCTTGCAACCGCAAGCAAAGATATCAATGATATCAACGATATCACAATGATTATTTGTTGAAAAGTAGACAGTATGTTAATTAGTAGTAATCTCAATCCTTTTCTTACCTGTAAGCTGATCATCTAAACTGTGTTCTCCTGCATTATTACTTTAAAGTTCATTCCATAGTCTACTAGCTACACCACCCCTTTGTTCTTATAATACTTATAAATTTATAGCAAAACTTAAAAAAACATCATTGAATAAAGGAACAATATAGATTCTATTGAATCAAATTATTGTGTTCTTCCCGTTCTGTAGGATCAGCAAATGTAATTTCTGTTGAAGGTACTACATTTCTTCTATCAAGTAACCTGTAATAAGTGCTCATCTCATTATAAAAGACGTCATTATTATCTGCACTCTTCTCTACTTGTTGTAAAGCATTCATTTGATATTTCTTTATCACATTTCATCTAAAGAGAAGCAAATGATAGACATAAATACATTGTCATTTATAAAAAAATATGTTAAGAAAAGTCTATGTACTATACTCTATTTGTGTTAAGATAACTGTGGTTTGTGAAATCCAAAACACTCATGCCATCAACCTATCTTGGTTGTGGTATCATAGTTGCTACGTTTTTTTATGAACATAGTGAAGGCTTTGAGGATATTTGTTTCTGTCTTTTCTTAATCAAGCCTATATATTTTTACAAATAAAAGTACTTTTAACTGTATAAGGTTAACAATTTTACAGAGTATAGTATTTAGTATGTAAGTGTAAGTACCTGGTGAGTAGTTGTAGAAAAATGTACATTAGATCAATTATTGTTGTGGCTAAAACTATTGCAAATCACTTACATGTTTATTATTATCCACACACTTCTACAAACCAGTGCCACAAGTACTGGTATATAATAGAACACTGCTACGGACTATGGCAAACCATAGTCACAACTGTACTAGCACCATCACATTGAGAAGTACTGGAAGTAAACTCTGAAGTAGAGGTCAAAGTATCTTGTAACAGTGGGTTAGATAGTAACATGATCAGAATGATAAACTATGTCAATGTTGCCAGTTCTAACCAGTTAGTTATCAGTTGTTTATATGGAGTTAAATAACCATATGTAGCAACAAGTACTACCGAATGTAGTAAAAGGATAATCTGTGTAGTAATGAGAAATCATCAGTAATAATTATATCAAATGGTTGAAGCACATTGTTATTAGAATTTGAATAACAAATAGGACAAAGAGATATTTTAAATTTTACTCACTAACAATGAATATGCTATTGTTCTAAATGTCATGTACTACTTGAAATTAACATGACTTACTGGACGATATGGTAAAGCTATGATCAAAACTAGTAAGAAAGATCTCCGAATTAACTCAATTCCACACCAAAATCCAAAGTTTTTCCTGAAAGGCTCCTTAAATGCTGAACTCATCTTCTTCATAAAGTAGTATTTCTATAAAACAAAATTATGACCTTAACAGGGTTAGTGTCAATTACATGAGAATGATAACAATTACAAGTACGATTACACAGTGATTATAATTACGATTATGATTATGATTACAGAGCCATGATTATGATTATGATTATGATTACTATTACAGATTACAGTCTAGCAGTGACAGTATATATAGACTTTTTACATTTAGCTGCAAATATGCAAGTCTAATCAGTCTAATAACATCTTTCTTTCATGCATTTATCCATAAATTTACACCAGTAGATGCTAGCACAGGCAATATGTACTTGTTCCATGTACTACTTGCAAAGGCTACTGTAATCACTGCAGTCACTTGTGATTACTGCAAATACTTGTCTGATTACAATTACGATTACTGATTATACTGTTTCTAGAAAAGTTGTTATTACCATTGCGATTACACAAAAAATGTAATTGATTGTATCCATTACGATTACGATTCTAATCGGCCCCAACCCTGGACTTAAACATGTTATTTATCATTTGGAGAAGGTTATACCTTTGCTTTTTTCTTAACGTAAGTCATTGAGATAAGAACTGGTATTAATAATATAGAGAGAAAACTAGAACAAAGGACAGACAGTATTGAGAGCCAAAGGTGGCTGGTTGTTGTAACACATTCAGTCTCACCACTGAAGTACCATCGCTGTGTAGAACAATAAAATAACACAGTACATTCAGTAACTCATATTCACCATGATTAAATAGGTTCTAATATTTAAAGTTCCATGACTTACTCTACTTGATTGGCTTCTGCCTTTTTGAGGTATAACTGAACAGTTTAAAACACTCAAACAAGTATAGATGATGTGTGAATAAGCTAATAAGATAACAGTCCATATTCCTTTAGTGTTAGAAGACAAATTGGAAAAACTTTGATACTGCTTCATAAAACATCTATAAAGAATGACACTAAATGTTTGGTTATCTTTCAACAAACAAAATTAATAAAGTCCAGTGGAAGATACATTACTATCTACCACCCATATGCATGTGTCCATGTATGTTTACCTCAATATTATGGCTAATGGGACTATTAGTATTATATTAAATAGTGGGTATGAATTTGAAAAAATAAGACATTGAAGTACTCAGTGATTCTGATAAACAGAAATCATAAACAAATAAAATTCCAGAGCATTTAATAAGTAATAGAGCTAGTGAAGAAAAGATAATATTAATTTTGTTATTATTAGCTAATAAAGGTTATGGATCGAGTTCAAAGATTCATTAATAACAATAATAGCAAATTATGTTACTATGCTGTGTACTGTGTAGTAGTGTAGAGTAGTCATTTTCTATTATTAGTATTCAATTAAATCAATAATATTGCTATATATAATTAATTTACATATTTTCCAATAGTGATAAAAGAGGGTGGAAAATATAGCCAATCACTGGAACCATCTGTTAAATATAGGAAAACAAAAAAGATGTAAAGGCTATCTCTCTACAACTTCGTTACTTTTTAAAATTGAGATTGCAAGCTCCCAAAAAATTTTTTTACTCTACTATAATACACTTTCCTTTTACCATTAGTAATTTTGATAAGACAGTCTGTAAATGATGGGTGATCTTTGTGCATTTGACTGACACATAACAACGAATTCTTTTTTGCAATTCCTTAAAGGGGAAAGCAGAACTGCAAAAAACTCTTTGAGTATGCATCATCTTCCAAAATTTCCGATTTTATCTGTGTTATGGATATTGTGACTTCAAGTCCTTTTCTTCGGGTATCATCACATTGGGGTAAAATCATCTATATCTTTAAATTTAGGAATTGATCCAACTAGAACATATGTGGTACGTTTTCCATTTCATGTTCAATGGTGAGGTGGAATCCCTGTCCTGTAATGATGAAATTGTTTGTCTGATCTCGTCCTATCCTTCTCTATTCCATGCCAATGCAGAATGCACTACAATGACCGTCTGATGCCTTTAGAAATTCTGCTGGAGTAAATGCATCAACGAACCGAGTAAAAACCCCCCAATTCCTTTAGTTGTTCATCAGTGATATTCACATTGCCAAATATTTCACTCCACAGATTTTGGACTTTTCTTCTTTTAGAAAATAGGAGCAGATTTATTAGGACCAGATGACATGCAATGACTATAAAAGGAAGTTATAACAAATACATGTAAAATCGGTAAGAATAAAATCATTTCCTTATTGACACATTCATGGGTGCTCCTACATTAATCACAGCCCACCTATCACCCAATTTTTAAAAGCTATGTATAACCCAACCAAAAAACACTGATAACTTAACTAGAAAAAAAAACTGAACCAGAGACGAGACAGTAAGCACTGGGTCTAACAGTAAGCAAGTCAAACTAAGGGATTTAATAAGAATAACACACACACAGATTGTTCATTATCATATCTCACAATTATGCAATCACAGAGACCGAGACCACAAAAATGGCTATAGCTGGTCATGTGCACTTAATTCTTAAAACTAATTGGAGTCACTGACTTCCAGTGGCAGACTCTACATGTGATTGATTTTAAGTGGTTTTGAAACTGAACTGTCGAACTACTTCAAACAACTACAATAACTATATTATTTTGTATGTACGTACACATTACTTGTGATCAATATTAAGTGGTTCGAAAGTGTCGAACTACTTCAAAACAATTAGAATAACTATATTTAATGTATGCACACAATACAATAACTATATTAAATGCCTGTACACATTACCATGTGATTCATTTTAAGTGGTTCGAAAGTTTTGAACTACTTCAAACATTAGAATAACTATTTTGAAAGTATGTACCACATTACTTGTTAGTGTCAAGAAGGTACGAAGGTTATCACTTGAGGACGGACATGTAAGATGAGAATTTTTAAAATGAATCACATGTAATGTTTTAGTTATGGTAATAGTTCGCGAAGTTGTTCCACACTTTCGAACCAATTAAAATGAATCACATGTAATGTGTACATATGTTTAATATAGTTATTCCAATTTATCAAGGCAGTTCAACACTTTCAAACCACTTAATATTAATCACAAGTAATGTGTACTATTTAATATAGCTATTCTAATTGTTTCTTTTCAAACTATTTAAAATGAATCATGCAATGTTTAAATATAGTTATTGTAATTTTGTACATGCATTTTTATTTGCCAACACTTGTTTACCAAGGTTTGTGTTTTCTATGGTTACTTACAAGCTTGGGCGTGTTTCTTCGTTTTCTTTGTGGAGGTTTTGCAGGGGTTTGAGGATCACAAGAAGTTTTTCCCTCCTCCTCTTTCTGAAACAGTCTTAAATAAGTACGTATATATAAAATAATAAATATTTTTATCACATCACTTCATTTTTTTGCCCCATCCTCCTCTCTCAACAAGCTCAATGCTGTTCTCTACTTTGTTATTAATGTAATTGATAAATAATTATAAATAATAAATTAATAAATTAATCATATTCTTGGTTTTCTGGTTCACACTTACTCGCTATTATTGTAATCGTTCAAAAGTAGTTTCAACACTTTCGAACCAATTTAAAATTAATCACATGTAATGTGTACATACATTTAATATAATTAATGTAATTGTTCGAAGTGGTTTTGACACTTTCGAACCACTTAATATTATCAGAAGTAATGTGTACATGGATTTAACATAGTTTTCAGTTGAAATTGGTGAGTACAAATGGTTACATCCTTTAGTTTCATATTTTCTATTACAATCTATGCTTGTCTCAAAACCTGGCAACTTCTTCACCTTTTGCATTCAGATCGCAATTTACAGAAAAAGTTTTATTTCTACTATAATACACTCTCCTCCATCAGTAGTAGTAATTTCGATAAGATAGTCTGGAATTTCGGGTGATCCTTTACACATGTCTCACATTTGACAAGGAATCCTTTTTTGTACATCTGAAAAAGGGAAAGCAGAAAACTGTAAAAACTCTTTGAGATGCATCGCCTTCCGATACCTTCGATACCATTTCATCTGTGGTATGGTATTGTGACTTCAAGTCCTCTTTCTCGGCATCATCACATTTGGGTAAATCATCTATATTTTTAAATTTAGGAATTGATCCAACTAGAAACACAGTGATTGAGATCTTCCCATTTATGAGCGATGGTGATGGAATCCACTTAAAATGAATCACATGTAATGTGTACATTCATTTAATATAGTTATTCCAATTGTTCAAAGTAGTTTAACCACTTTCGAACCACTTAAAATGAATCACATGTAATGTGTACATGGATTTAGTATAGTTATTGTAATTGTTTGAAATTGTTCGACTCTTTTGAACTATTTAAAATGAATCATGTAATGTTTAATTATAGTTATTGTAATGTGTACATGCATATTCATTGCCCAACCACTTGCTTACCAGATTTTTGTGTTTCATATGGTTACTTTTCATATGGTTACTTACAAGCTTGGTGTGTTTGTTCACTTTCTTTGTGAAGGGTTTGCAGGGGTTTGAGGATCACATAAAGTTTTTCCCTCCTCCTCTCCCTGAAGTCTTAAATAAGTACTGTATATCAGGTAATATTCATTGCCAGTTAATTTCCTTATGATAAATTTTGACATTAAAATATTTCATACACATGTCATCCGTGTAATAGTAATGGCCATTGTTAAAAATTTCAATTAAAATATTTTGTACATGTGGCCCATGTACGAAATTTTTTTCAACAATGACAATTACCCATATAGATGGTAATAAGGAATAAAGTAAACACATTTAACATATAGTTGCTAACGTAGTTATTGTAATTGTTTGAAGTATTTCAACACTTTTCAAATGAATCACATGTATTTGTGTACATGGATTTAATATAGTTATTGTAATGTGTACATACATTAAATATAGTTATTCTACATTAATATACTTCTTTTACTAGTTGGAAGCAGTTTGATGCATTCGAACAATTCAAAAATAATCACAAGTAGTGAGTACGTACATTTAATATAGTTATATATGAGTTTGAAGCAGTCAACAACACTACAAAACAATCACAAGTAGTGAATACATACATTTAATATAGTTTTATACGAGTTTGAAACTGTTTGACACAATCAAACAACTTCAAAATAATCACAAGTACTATATCATTGTATGTACACATAACACTTGATTAATATTAAGCAGTTCGAAAGTGTCGAACTGCTTCGAACAATTACAATAACTATATTAAAGGTATATAAAACATAATTTGTTTAAGTGGTTCAATAGTCTCGAACAACTTCGAACAATTACAATAAATACATGTCCACATCACTTGTGATTAATATTAGTGGTTCGAAAGTGTTGAACAACTTCAAACAATTACAATAACTGTCTTAAATGAATGTAAACATTACATGTGATTCATTTTAAACTGTCGAAAAAGTCAAAAACTTTAACAATACCAAGTGATATTTAATATAGTTATGTAACACATTTAATATAGTTATCATAATCAACTTCAAAATAATCACAAGTAATGAGTACATACATTTAATGTAGTTTTATACAAGTTCAAAGATATATTTTAATGTAAAATACAAACATTTAATATAATTGTTCGTAGTAGTTCGACACTTTCGAACCACTTAATATTAATTTAAATAGTTCGAAATTGTCAAACTACTTTGAACAATATCAATTAATATATTATATGCATGTACACATTACACTTTTCGCAATTACAAAAGCTATATTATATTTATGTACATAGTAAAATAACTATATTAAATGTGTGAACGCATTACTTATGGTTTCAAAGTGTTTGAACTGCTTTGAACTAGTATAATGACTATATTAAATGTATGTACTCATTACATTTGATTATTTTCAAGTGATTCAATCTAATTATACTAGTTTGAACTAAAAAAATCAAATAATACCGAAATTGTATATAATAAAGGAGCAGATAATTAAATTATGCTGTTAAATTTTAAAAAAATAATTGGTGTACTTTTACAAGCACTTCTGGATCAGCTGCAATGCTAATTTGTCCATGCAAATTCTATTTTGTCTTTTCTATGCCATTCCAAAAGACCAATCAACTGAATTGGTGCGTACAAATGTTATGTCACTTAGTTTCATACCTTCTATTACAATCTGTGCTTGTCTCAAAACCTGGGCAACTTTGTCACTTTCTAAATACAGATTGCAATTTACAAAACAATTTTTTTTCTTCTACTAAGATACACTCTTCTTCAGCAGTAAGATGCATCAGCTTCCAACAAGTACGATACCATTTACACATGATAAAATACAGTATATATATGCATGACAATCTTGCACGTAGCCATGGAACATGAATGATCGTAATGGTGGAAGTGCTCATACACATTAAATTCATTTTAAGTGGTTCGAAAGTGTAAACTACTTGAACAATTAGAATAACTATATTTAATGTATGTAACATTACAAAAAACTATATTAAATTCATGTACACATTACATGTGATTCATTTTAAAAGTGTCGAAATACTTTGAACAATTACAATAACTATATTAGCAACTATGTTAAAATGTGTTCACTTATACCTTATTACCATAATTATATTGGGTAAATTTCCTTGTTACAAAAAATTTTGTACACAGTACAAAAATATTTGAATTAAAAATTTTTAACAATGGGGTTTACTATTACACGGATGCCACACGTATGAAAATATTTTACGTGAAAATTTATCATAAGGAAATTAACTGGCAATGAAAAATTACCCGATATACAGTACTTATTTTTTTTAAGTCTGTTTCAGGGAGAAGAGGAGGGGAAAAAAACGTTCATGTGATCCACAAACCCCTGCAAACCTTCACGAAGAAAATGAAAAAAACGCCAAGCTTTTTAAGTAAACCATATGAAACACAAAACCTTGGTAAACAAGTGGTTGGCAAATTAAAATGCATGTACATATTACAATAACTATATTTAAACATTACGTGATTCATTTTAAATAGTTCGAAAGAGTCGAACAATTTCAAACAATTATAATAACTATATTAAATCCATGTACACACTACATGTGATTCATTTAAGTGGTTCAAAGTGTCAAACTATATTAAATGTACACATTACTTGTGATTAATATTAAGTGGTTCGAAAGTGTTGAACTACTTTGAACAATTGCCAATAACTATATTAAATGCATGTAACATTATATGTGATTAATTTTAGTGGTTCGAAAGTGTCGAACAACTTCAAAACAATTACAATAACTACAACATTACATGTGATTTATTTTTAAAATTCTCATCTTGCATGTATTTGTCCATTGATCAAGTACATAACCTTCGATACAAAATGGGTCCATATAATATTTTTTGGATGGAATTATTTTCATGAAGAAATTCTAACTTTGTTCTTAATGGTTGCATCCTTTCGATTTACTCAAAGTATACCTTATGAAGACAAGTGTCCAGTTATAATAGAAGATATTAAAGAAAAAGTTGTTGTGTAGTCGAGTACGTTGAACAATTGAAAATGATTGTGCAAAAGAGAGATGAGGTAAATGAAGAATTCAAAGAGGGTAATACAGAAGAAAGATGAGGAATTCAAAGAGGTAATACAGAAGAAAGATGAGTAATACAGAAGAAAGATGTGGAATTCAAAGAGGCAATACAGGAATTGAAGAAGGCATTGGAGGGAAAAAGAAAACCTGAACCTGATTTTGACTTTAATATATATAAATATGTGTGTTTACATTTAAAAAATTAATATATAAAATATTATCATATCAATATTTTGAACATGTTTGTAATAGTTGTTGAGTATATACATTTTATCAGAGGTTCAAAGTGGTTTGACTGATTCAAGCCATTAGAAATCAATCACTTGTATTGAGTGCATACTTTTAAATTGGTTTTGCAAGAAGTTCGAGGTGGTTCAAAACTTGTTCCAACTATTACAAATCAATCATTTGTATTTAGTGTATATACATTTAATGTAATATCTATTGAATTTATACATTGGATTTGTATTTACAGAAGTTGTCTTTTATTAAATGAAAGTCATTAGTTCAACCACCATACATTTAAGTGGTTCAATTGTTCAATGAAGTCTCCAAGAGAGGCATGAAAGCATGTGACCAGCTAGAGCCATTTTGTGGTGTTGTCTCTGTTCGTGCGTAATTGTTAGTTATGATAACGAAAATTAATGTGTTATTCTTATTAAATCCTTAGTTTGACTTGCATACTGTTACACCCCTTTCAGTGCTCACTGTCTCGTCTCTAGTTCGGTGTTGTAGGTGAGTTTTTAGTGTGTTTTTTTTTGTTGGGTTGTGCATAAAAAAAAAAAATGGGTGATAGGTGTGGCTTGTGATCAATGTAAGAAAACCCGTGAATTTGTCAATAAGCAAATGATGTTATTCTTACTGATTTTACATGTATTTGTTATATACTTTCTTTTTATAGTCATTGCAATGCTGTCTGCTCCTAGTGAAAACTGCTCCTAGTTCTAAAAGAAGAAAAGTCCAAAATCTGTGGAGTAAAATATTTGACAATGTGAATATCACTGATGAACAACTAAAGGAAGATTTTTTTACTCGGTTCACTAATTCATTACTCCAGCAGAATTTCTAAAGGCATTAGACAATCTTTGTAAGACATTCTGCATTGGCTGTAGAATAGAAGGATGGGAGGATGAGAACAGACAAACAATTTCATCATTACAGACAGGGATTCCATCACCATCGAATATGAAATGGGAGATCAATCATGTGTTCTAGTTGGATCAATTCCTAAATTTAAAAATATAGACAATTTACCCATGTGATGATACTGAGAAAGAGGGACTTGAAGTCACAATACCATAGGGTAGAAAAAAATGATATTTCACCCGCACTCGTCGGAAGGCGATATATGTCACAAAGTTTTTGTACTTCTGTTTGCCTTTTTCTGAATTGCAAAAAAGAATTCTTGTTTGGACTGATTTAAAAAGATCGTCCTACTTTTACCGACGTTCTTATCAAAATTACTGATGGTGCAAGAAAAGTGTATTATAGTAGAAGTAAAAAATGTTTTGGTAGCTTGCGATCTGAATATACAATGTAATGAAGTTGCCCAGGTTTTGAGACAAGCACAGATTATAATACAAGATAATGAATCTAAATGACGTAACATTTGTACTCACCAATTCAACCGATTGGTCTTTTGGAATGGCAAAAAAAAGAGGGAGACAAAAATAGAAGTTGCATGGACAACTCATCTTAACATTTCAGCTGATCCAGAAGCGCTCGTAAAAGTATACCAATTATTTTAAATAATTTTAAGGTAAAATATATCTGAAATTTTTTCAGCTTTTTTGGATGCAATCATGTAAAGATACTTGTTCTAATAATTGATCATGCTTCAAATTTTTTAAACTAGTACTTTGCAGAAATGTAGTTTGATTCCTTAATATCTGCAATGCTTTGGAGACGTCAAATAATAATATTAAAGAACTATTGTTATTAAAGCATGGTCTGCATTGAGATGAAGGCATATAAGACTACAAACAATAATAATAATAATAATAATAATAATAGTAATAATAATTAATACATTTATTTAACTATTTTAATCCCACGAAAGTCACTTATCAATAACCTGACACTAAGTGTATTCATTACCTTTAATTAATTAAAATCGATTATTCATTATCAAGATGGGCGACTTTTGCACTGTTAGATACTGTTGTTGTGGTTTTGTTTTCTATGGATAATGTAACAACCTGCTGAAAGTTCAAGAACGAAAATTATGAATTTTTAGTACTTTTACGGATGCATTTTTTGTTACAATTTGTATAACATATAATAATAATAGTGATTTAAGTAAACAAGGTTTATAGCTTTATTAAAATGTCAAATATTATTGTAGAAATAAATCCATCCGTATAATTGTAGTAATTGACTTCATCTTTAATTTTCAAAAGTTTCAGCCCTCTAGATTCTTTAATATTATTATTTGACGTCTCCAAAGCATTGCAGATATTAAGGAATCAAACTACATTTCTGCAAAGTACTAGGGTTTAAAAAATTTTTAAAGCATGATCAATTATCACAACAAGTATCTTCACATGATTGGATAAAAAAAAGCTGAAAAAATTTCAGATATTTTTACCTTAACTGCCATAACTTAATTATCTACTTGCTTTATTATATACAATTTCAGTATTATTTTGAGTTTTTTTTTTTGTAATTCAAAGTAGTATAATTAGATTGAAATCACTTGAAAATAATCAAGGTAATGAGTACATACATTTTAATATAATTTATTATACTAGTTCAAAGCAGTTCAACACCTTTGAAATCATAAGTAATGCTTTCACCCATTTGTTATAGTTATTTACTACTTCGAACAGTTATAATAACTATATTAAATGCATGTAACATTATATATGATTCATTTTAAATAGTTCGAAAGAATCAAACACAGCTTCCAACCACTTAATATAAATCATAAGGAATGTGTGTACATACATTTAATATAGCTTTTGTAATTGCTAAAAGTGTAATGTGTACATCCATTTAATATAGTTATTGTAATTATTCAAAGTAGTTCGACAATTTCGAACAATTTAAGTTTAATATTAAATGGTTCGAAAGTTTTGAACTACTACGAACAATTATATTAAAAGTATGTATCTACATTACAATATATCACACTTACTAGCTATTATGTTGTAAGGTCATGTTCAGATCAAAAGTAATGACACAAATCATCAATGTGGTAATAAATAACAATTAAGTGAACAAAATGACAAAAATTGCATTCAATTAACTTAGTATTTACATTACAATATATCACACTTACCGGCTATTATATTGTAAAGGTCACATTCACACATTTCATATAGTTATTTTAGTACTTTGAACTCGTATAAAAACTATATTAAATGTATGTACTCATTACTTGTGATTATTTTGAAGTTGATTACGCATAACTATATTAAAATGTATTACTATAACTATAACTGCATTTAATACCAGTTATTGTAATTGTTTGAAGTTGTTCGACACTTATCGAACCAGTTAATATTAATCACAAGTGATGTGTACAGGTAGTTATTGTAATCGTTCGAAGTTCTTCAACACTATCAAACCACTTAAACAAGTTATGTTTACATACATTTAATATGTGACTGATTTGCAAAAAGGGATCACTTCTGTCAAAACATTGGGACCCTGATTTGTGATAAAAAAACAGTTGTTAAAAAATACTAAAACAGTTTTACATACATATAGAATAGTTATGCATATATAACAACTGTATGTATACAAATTAAACTGTTTTTTTGAGATGTTTGAACAGTTGATTTTTCACAAATCAAGTCACAAATGTTTTGACAGAAGTAGTCCCTTTTCACAAATCAGGTCACATATAGTTATTGTAATTGTTCGAAGCAGTTTTGACACTTTCGAACCTGCTTAATATTAATTTAAGTGTTATGTGTACATACAATTGATATAGTACTTGTGATTATTTTGAAGTTGTTCGAATGTGTGAAACAGCTTCGAACTCGTATAAAACTATATTAAATACATTCACTACTTGTGATTGTTTTGTAGTTGTTGATCTGCTTCAAACTCATATAATAACTATATTAAATGTACGTACTCACTACTTGTGATTATTTTGAATTGTTTGAATGCATCAAACTGCTTCCAACTAGTAAAAGAAGTGTATTCAATGTAGAAAAAAAAAATTTAATGTATGTACACATTACAATAACTATATTAATCCATGTACACATTACATGTGATTCATTTTAAAAGTGTCGAAATACTTCGAACAATTACAATAACTATATTAGCAACTATGTTAAGTTGTTGTACTTATTCCTTATTACGTATATTGGGTAATTTTCGTTGTTAAAAAAAAAATTCATACGCAGGCCACATGTACAAAAATATTTAATTGAAAATTTTTTAACAATGGGCGTTACTATTACACGAATGCCACGTGCATGAAAATATTTTAATGTGAAGGTTTATCATACGGAAATTAACTGGCAATGAAAATTTACTGATATACAGGACTGATTTAAGACTGTTTCAGGGAGAGGAGGAGGGAAATAGTTTTTGTAATTGTTCGAAGTTTTGTTCACTCTTTCGAACCACTTAATATAATCACAAGTGATGTGTACATGCATTTAACATATATAGTTATTGTATTTGTCAAACACTATCGAACCACTAAACAAGTTATGTTTACATACATTTAATATAGTTATTGTAATTGTTCAAAGCAGTTCGAGACTTTTGAACCACTTAATATTAATCAAGAGTTATGTGTATTGATATAGTACTTATGATTATTTCGAAGTTTTTTGAATGTGTCGTATTGCTTCGAACTCATATAATAAAGTATGTACTCACTACTTGTGATTATTTGAACTTGATCGAATGCATCGAACTGCCTCCCACTAGTAATAGAACTATATTAAATGAATGTACACATTACTTGTGATTATTTTAAAGTTGTTGACGAATGTGTCGAACTCGTATAATAAACTTTATATTAAATGTAGTACTCATTACTTGTGATTATTTCAAAGTTGTTTGAATGTGTCAAACAGCTTCGAAAATCGTATAAAAAACTATATTAAATGTATGTACTCACTACTTGTGTTCAGTATTAAGTGGTTCGATAGTGTTGAACTACTTCGAACAATTGCAATAACTATATTTAATGTATGTACACATTACAATAAGTACATGTACACATCACTTGTGATTAATATTAAGTGGTTCGAAAGTGTCGAACAACTTCAAACAATTATAATAACTATATTAAATGCATGTAAACATTTAATGCGATTCATTTTAAATAGTTTGAAAGAGTCTAACAACTTTGACAATTACCAATGATGTGTACATACATTTAGCATAGTTATCGTAATTGTTCAGAGTTATTTGCACTTTCGAAGTGCAAAAAACTCTGTTAAGTGTAATGCGTACATACATTTAATATAATTGTTTGTAGTAGTTCGACACTTTCGAACCATTTAATATTAAATTTAAATTGTTCGAAATTGTCAAAGTACTTTGAACAATTACAATAACTGGTATTAAATGCATTGTACACAACACACACTTTTAGCAATTACAAAAGCTACATTAAATGTATGTACACATTCCTTATGATTAATATTAAGTGGTTGGAAAGTGTCGAACTACTTCAAACAATTAGAAATAAATGTACTTACCATCAAACAATAACCATATTAAATCATGTACTCTTTACATGAGATTCATTTCAAGTGGTTTGAAAGTGTCAAAATACTATAAAAACTACAATTGCCATATTAAATGCATGTACACATGACCATTGATTAATGTTAATTGGTTCAAAAGTGTGTGAACTGCTAGTAACAATTACAATAGCTATTTCAAATGCACGTACACATCACTTGTGATTATTATTAAGTGGTTCGATAGTGTCGAATTACTTTTGAACAATTAGAATAACCATATTAAAAGTATGTACTCATTACATGAGATTAAGTTCGAAAGTGTCAAACTACTTCGAAAAAATACAATAACTATATTAAATGCACGTACACATTAAATGTGATTCATTTTAAATGGTTCGAAAGTGTCAAACTACTTCAAACAATACAGTAAACCATATTAAAAAGTATGTACACAATACTTGTGATAAATATTAAGTGGTTCGAAAGTTGTTGAATTACTCCTCGAACATAAGAATAACTATATTTAATGTAACAAACATAAACAATGCAGTGGTGCATAACCCTTACTGAGTTGTCTCATAGATAAACGAAAGGGAGGGATTGGAAACGGATGTCATACAGGGAAGTATCCATGTTTCTCTACAGGAAAACCGACCTGTCATCATACACACTATGGTATGGCAAGCCAGAATAAAAAGTAAAAACACTATTTCATCTACTTAGCTAAGGAAGAGTATTTAATTGACACCACTAGAGCAAAAGCAATCCAGTCATTGGGTAGGGAACTTTAAAGCAGGATTGAAAATGGTGACAATGCGGCGACATTCTCTAGGTTTGGTAGAGGACTTGATATTACTGCTAAAATCACTTTTTGACAATGTGAAGTCGAAAAATTGTTTTTAATTCAAAAAAAAAGAGAACAGTTGTTGACTTTTTATCATCAGAAAGCTATAGATGCAATGCCAGCAATGTGGCAGGAATTATACACTAATTTGACTATTCCTGAGCCAGATCCACTCTTTGATCAAGCATAAATCTTGTTCTATTTGAAGATTTACTAAAAGGATACTTCAAGGTTGATGTTCATGCTACACCACATCAACACATCCTTTCAAACTGATTGTCAACAATTATCAAAAGATGAATTAATGCATTACGTTATGCCTGTGGGTACTGTTGCTTATAAGCTATTGAGAAGTATGAAAAGGGAACATGATGATAGTGGAAAGTTTGCACAATATGAGATGTGTTTGGGGAACATGGCTGTGTTTTAGTGATACATCTGATTTTACAAAATATACTACTGAATGGTTAGAGAAAGTAAATAGAGGAGGATTGTGTAATAAACTCTATTGACTATGTCTTTGGACTATTGTAGTAATTGTGTATATGTTGGACTTGTAATTGTAAGTATTGCATTGGATATTTAAGTAATTGTATAGTTGTCCTTAATTTCAGTTCCATGCTAGTATTGAGTTGTTTTCATTTGTGTCGGATTATCAGAGGTATAACAATTGGCAACAAGGGGTTGTGATGGCAGGGTGTTCTGGGAAGACTACGAGAATTTGATGCTATGTTGGAGCAGTGGGACCAGTATGTGGAAAGACTGCGTCATTTTTGGACACCAACGGAATCAGTGATATAGACAGAAAGCATTCTGTACTTTTATCAGCAATTGGACCAGGACCTTACAAGCTCTAGACGAGTTTAATAGCCCTCTGACCCTGGAGAGAAGAGTTATGAAGAGCTAGTGATGCTCTTAAACCGAACACTATAATCCGGCACCATCAGAGATTGTGGAACAATACAGGTTCCAACACGAGGATTAGGCACAAAGAGGAAGCTGTGAGCCACATTTGTGGCTGAACTGCATTCTCTAGCTTGGTATTGCAATTTGGTGCATCATTGAGACTTACTATGAAAGATTGAATAGTATGTGGCATTAATGACGAAAACATTCAACGATGACTGTTGGCAGAGAAGACATCACCTTGGAGTCAGCATTGGGATATTGCTGGGGCAAGGGAAAGTGCAAGAGAGAACATTGACAGAGCTACAAACCCTGTACGAAAACGACAGAGGTATACAAAGTATACAAAAGTTACTACCGGACGACTGTTACCGTTGCGGAAATAGCGGCCCTACTCCAGATCGTTGCAGATTTCCACACGTGAAGTCCCGACCTGTGGGTAAGACTTGCCACATCCAGAGGGTGTTAAAGTGGTCCCCCATGGTCTGATAGACTCCCTGCAGGGCAAGAGAAATTCTA
Organism: Gigantopelta aegis; assembly: GCF_016097555.1. Classification (NCBI taxonomy): domain Eukaryota; kingdom Metazoa; phylum Mollusca; class Gastropoda; order Neomphalida; family Peltospiridae; genus Gigantopelta; species Gigantopelta aegis. The sequence continues at coordinate 32,864 of NW_024533874.1, read as the reverse complement.
CTTCAAAGAGCAGACGAAACCACAGGACACGACCTTCAGAAGTTGACACAGTTGCAAGAACAGGAGGGACTTGACCTTGAAGAATTTATAAAACATCTAGGCAGAGTGACGGATGCCCATAGAACTGGAGGTATACATTGAGAAGAAGTTAGTGAAATATGGAGCTGGGATACTGGGAGTATCAGTGTCATTGATCTCAGAGGGCCACATCGTCTAGATTATATTCCAAGAAGAAATTGCAAAAAGAAAGTCGACAACAATTCTAGGGACTTATACAGAAGAGAAGATACAGTCATTGGGTAGCTGTAGTGTGGAAGTTAAAATCTAAGGAAGAGGACGCTATTCCACCATTATTAGGTCATAAAAGGAAAAGGCCAAACTTGTTTGGCTATAACTGGCTTCAATATATGCAGATCGATTGAAACATCAGAATGTTTTTGCAAAAGACCCTGGGACATCTCAGAGGATATAATGCAAAAATACGTGTTGAGCAAGAGGCTGTACCAAAATTGATGAATGCTCTCCCAGTGTGCATATGCTATGAAAGAAAAGATTGAAAAAAGAACTGGACAGATTGATGTCATTGGGTATTTTACAACCAATACAGTTTTCAGAATGGGGCATAACCCATTGTACCAGTTTTGAAGTCAGATGGTTTGTAGTATCAGAATTTGTGGTGATTTCAAGGTCACATTAAATTCAGTGTCAAAAGTTAGACCATCATCCGATTCCAAGAATTGAGGATTTCTTGCCCACAATCAGTGGAGGCAAGCTGTTTTCGAAGTTGGACACATGAGGCAAGCATATCAGCAATTGGAACTTGATGAAGTCTCAAGCAGTATACGATGATAAACACACACAAGGGGTTATTTCCGATATAGGAGACTGCCATTTGGTATTGCATCAGCCCCGGCCATTTTGCAAAGAGTTATGGAAAGTCTACTTCAGATATATCCGGAGTGATTGTATATATAGATTGGTGTTCTTATTACTAGAAAGAAATGATGAGAAACATTTGAAATCACTAGAGACAGTATTGAAGCCAAATCGAGGGGGATGCGGGGATGTGTTGAAAAGAGAAAAAATGTTGATTCATGGCAAAGTCTGTGTCATATCTCGGACATAATATCTCACCCAGTTAAAGCTTATTGGGCCTTTTTGACATGTTATGGTAGATTCTTACCTATTATCTCAAAACATCTCTTTTCTCTCTAGAGGTTGCTCCCGGAAGAATACGCAAATGGAGATGGTCAGACGAAGAAGAGTCAGCTTTTTCAAGAATCAAAGAGAAACTCCTTACATAATCAAATTTACTGGGTTCATTTGATCCATCTCTTCCATTAATTTTGTCATGTGAACCTCTATGTATGGGATGGTGCAGTTCTTGCTCATTGTATGACAGATGGTTCAGAGAAAACAATAGGTTATGTTTCACAGACCTTGACAGAATCTGAAAAACACTATTCACAACTTGATAAAGAGTTTGGCCTGCATTTTTTTGCAGTAAAAAAGTTTCATTCATACCTATTTGGACACAAGTTCTTAATGTACACTGATAATTTGTCTCTGAAGTCCTTGTTTAATGAGAAGCAGCCAGTTCCAATACAAGCCAACTGGTAGAATACAACAATGGGCGTTGATCCTGGTAACTATGAATAGTATGGTATGGCCTTTTCGGCCTACTCATAAGCATAACAATGCAGATGCATTGAGTCAAAATCCTACACTGAGAATGTAGAGGTAGAAGAACCAGTACCAACCAAATTGGTGTGAAGTTAATGGAAGCCATGGACACCACAATGCAATCATGGCAGAAAAACTGAAAAAAGAGTGGACACAGAAAAGATCCTTTATTAGCCAGAGTATACAGGTATGTTTTCAGTTTGGATGGCCAGAACATTGTTCAGTAGACTTGAAATCATTCAGTAACATAAATTGGAGGGGTGTCGACATTAAATGGATGCATTATTTATGGTTATAGAGTTCTGATCCCATCTAAAAGTAGACAACAAATGTTACCAGAGTTACATCAGGGGACACCCAGGAGTGAATCGAAAATGAAGAGTTTGCACAAAATGTATTTTTGGTGGCCTGGTTTGACAAAGAATATTGAGAAGTGGGGTCAAAGAATGTGCAAAGTGTCAGGTGTTTTTTAAAACCAATCAAAGATCCTGCAATGTGCACCCATTAGAGGAACCATGGGACATGGCCAACTAGACCCCGGGCCAGAGTGAATGTGGATTCATTCTGGTCCCTTCATGAATTCTATGTTTTTTAATAGTGACAGATGCACACATCCAAGTGGGTAGAGATCATGAAAAAGGGTCATCTACACCTCTACAGCAACTATTCAAATGTTACGAACAATGTTTGCTCATTGCCTCGTAGGGACTCTAGTATCAGATAAATGTGGGACCCATGTTTTACAAGTCTGGAATTTGAAGATTTTTTGGAAAGCTAAAAGTATTCAACACCATCAAAACAGCTCCTTATCATCTGCAGTCTTATGGACTGGCAGAGTGAATGGTACAAACATTCAAGATAGGGATGAAAAAGATAGGCAAGTGGTACAATAGATACAAAATTAGTCAATTTTTATTTCTTATAGAATAACTCCAAATAGTACTACAGGTCAATCTCGGCAGAGCAAATGTTCGAACGACAGTAAGCAATAGATTTGATTTACTACATTCTAATGTGAGGAGAAAGTTCTCAAGGAAACAAGACAAAAGAAAAGAACTATTTTGATAGATCTGCTAAAGAGCGAAAATTCTCAAGAGGGATGATGTTGTACATTCAGAATTTCTCACGGGCCAGTAAAGTTAATTGATACCTGGAGTCATAGTGAAACAGATTGGTAGAGTTGTTTTTGAGTTTGATTGCAAAAACTCAACCGTGATCGTTTAAACGACATAAAAATCAAATTGAGTTTGTATGTCATTAATATTCCAGAATTAGAAAGACTCTTCAGTCCAATGGCCACATTTGGAGTCTTCTGATTCAAGACAAGGGTTGAACCTCGAGTCATTACAGGGTCCTCCTTATCCCCTCCAAGAGGGAGGAGACCCTCCAACGTTTGCTGATGAGTTCTTTGATTAAGAAGGGGAGAAACTGTAATAACACACTGTATTGATTATGTACTTTGGACTATTGTATTAAATTGTGCATTGGACTATATGTACTTGTAAGTATTCATCGGTATATTAAGCAAATTGTCTAGTTGTCCTTAATTCAGTTCCGTGCTAGTATTGAGTTGTTTTCATTTGTGTTTAATCAGAGATATAACAAGATTGTTTCCCCGCGATACATGATACCATCCTTTATTTTTTTGTTGCCATTTGAAGATGTCGTCTGTCGGACATTACCAAAGCACTACATTGAATACCAAAGACAAGGTATTAAGGAAAGGGTGTGTTTGTTAGATTCCATCACTAGTGATGATGATGTCTATTATTATGGTCATTTGTATCACAAGACATTGATGATGAAGATGCATCTCAGGAACTTCTCTATGAAATCGCAAGTCTTTGGGTTACTATTCGAGGCTTTCACTTGCTTCAACATGGTTAGAAACAATACAAATGTGCCACAAAATCAAAACTGTTGCCAGTAGTCCTCTCTCTGATGTCAGTTTCCTCTGATAGGTTAAGTGCATGAGATTCTGAACTCTCAATGCACCAACAATTCTTAATGATGCATTTTTACAGTTGGGTTATCATTCCTTCCTCCTAACCCTTGCACGTTGTTTACCAAAGTAAAGTTCTAGGGGATTCTTGAGAGAGAGAGACATTCACTAGTAAAAATAGGTTGTCATCTTTGTGATTTTCCAACAGAAATTTTGTAAGGGCAACAAAGGAATGTATTAGATAGGATTTATGGTTAAGGTCCATTGTATACATTATACATACCTGTCATATAGAGACTTTCTAGGGTTTCCTACTCAATGTAAAATGACGATATGGTATTTCTTTACCAGCACTAAAATCTTTAGCATAAGCATCCCTATCAGATAAGTATTTGAGAAACCCCCTGTCATACACTATAACTACAATATATCATAGTTCCTATAGTTTTGACATACCTCTAATCTCTCATCATTAGGAGATGTGTAAGGTTTCCTATCAGGTTTTGCATTTTGTAACAAACCCAGCTCCGACAAGCATCTCACATTCAAACAGTCAACAGCTTATCAAAATAACGCACAAATCTTTTAGTTTCTCTTGTTTCAGGGTCACCATAGTAGGTGAATGCAACAGCAACAGATTTACTGAGATAACCTAAAAAGTTTCAGTCTTTAGATCATGCAATGGAAAATATTTACTGACTTGAGTAGCTAAAATCCACACGCATATCTGAGTATGATGTGAGGAAATATGCTCCATTTTTTTGGAGGAGTAGTGGAATGCCATTTGAGGCAATAACGTGTACCAGACAACATTTTCAAACAGCTTCTTTAAATGGTCCCATTTAAATAGTGCCATGGACCATTGTTACTGGTTGGAGGGGGTAAATGAACAATAATGGACTGTGTCAGCATTAAGCCATGGAGAACCTACCAACATAGCCCTAATGGAAGAATACCATGTGAGTGAGACCAGCAGTTTCAAGTGTTTAATCAAGTGTGGAGGATCAGATATAAAAATTATTATGATTATCGTTATTCGTTTATATGTGGGTCTTTGGTCTTGGTACACAATCTTGCCTTTGGATTTATAGCATTCAAAAAAATTTCTGATTAGGACTAGCTCATCTGCAGGTGATTCACCAATTGTCTTTTAATCCTGTATTTCTACAACACAAACTGCCACTACGCATAAAAATTGGGAATAGAGATCACCTGTAACTCTACAAGTCGGAAAATGTGCGAGTGTGAATAGAAATTAAAAAAAGTCCCGAATCATAAATAGAAGTATTTGTTTTGCAATAGGGGATGTACATATCGATCCCCATTTCTCTTTCAGCTTGAAGCAACTGCTCATTAATTATTCCACAATTAGTGAATCCAATTATTTACACACTATGTTTGTCGTAGACTAGTCTTCCTTAACTTCATTTCATCTAAAAGGATAGTAACATATTTCCTTGAGTCAGGTAAGCTGTCAAGTTTGGCATCTTGTTCATTTGCCTCAATGACTGTGTTTTGAAAAAACCGGGTCATGGCCTGTAATATAAATTTGTATAGTCTCTTTAAGAGTTACAATCAGATGGGAAGTGTACTGAAACCACACTGATATTAATAGCATATTGAGACACCATTGTGATCATTAGAGGGTGCCATCTCAACATTACTGTCTGGGAATCTTTCACTCTGGCATTTCTAATTTGCTGGATCCCAAAAAATCCTTCTAAACATCCTTCAGGGAACTCTCTGTGATTTTTTTTGGAATTTCTTCCATAACCTGTACAAGATCAATGGGGAGTTGTGGGTCTCTAGCTCATGAGCATGTTTGATTAACATTGCAACCTTGTCTTGTAATCTTTTTAACCTCTTTTTAGCACTTCTGGCACGTTTGTAAGATGACAAATTTTCAATCTTTTCAATGGAGTAGTGAGATAGTGCACATTAGTATCAATATTTGAACTACTCATTTCCTCGAGTCCCTTTTACTCCACCATCCATATAAACACATAAAAGTTTATGGTAAGCTTGCATGGATTACATCTGTCCCCCGAACAAGCAGTTCACATGATGTAGTACGAACTGTTTTTAAAAGATTTCTCTTTTAACTCAAAAGGAATGCTGTCAACATAAGCTACTACAGCTCCCTCTTTAGAAATTAACTTTCTTTTCTTGACTCAAACAAACATCACAAAATGTTCATTAGGATGACCTGCACAAACATGAAGTCCGCTCTACCAAGCAAGTTCTGTAAAACAAGGTATTATCCAAATGAGAAGGAATTTTCTCTAATGCAGAGCATTTCTGACATTATATCCCATATACAAATACACTCCATCATTCACAAAAAATAGCATGGCTCACTAGTGCTGAGATGAAGATGGTTGATCAGCTATCTTACATAAACGTATGGAATTTAGGGAACTGTGATCAATCTGTGATTGAGGGTATGGACAAAGTATCATATAGAGAAGTAAGTGAAGATTGCTGTATAGAAGGTGAATTCCTAGTTCCAACTCATCAAATAACTCTAATCCTGGAGAGTCAGATGTAGATGTTACAGATCCAAAAGTACATGTACTAGATGTATATGTAGACACAAGCAGACCAAGCCTCAGAATATGATGTTTCTACAGATGCCAATTGCTGAGACAGTATGAATATCGGTAGGGATGTCCTTTCGAATTGGATGACTTGGTGGTTATTTCTGTGTAAAACTTTAAAAGGTTGAAAAGTGTTGACAAAAGTTAGAGTTGTGTGAAGATCAATATCATTTAAATAACTTATTTCATTGATTACACTAACTATAAGCTGAGTCTTAATGACTGACAATTAAATGCTAACTGACATAAAAAAGTACAACTATATATACTACATAATTTGTTATCATGAAATTATGGCAAATAAAATGTAAACCAATGGACAAACAATATTACCAATGGATAACATATTTATTAGTAAGGGATGCTCTAAAGAATAATGGAAATTGTTCATATTTAGTGTCAGATAAAAGATGACTAGTAATGAAAGACATTTTTAAAATTAAGAAAAGATGTAAAGATGGCAATGCCAAGAATAAAATAAACAACATAAATAGAGAAACCTTTGAAATAAAAATTGAATACTAGTATATAAAATCTTCAGTTATGTATCTGGATTGAATAGAAGCTTGTAAAATAATTAATTCCAAAGTTGTTGGTATACAGGTTTGGGAAAGAATTCATGGTTTGAGGAGATATTCTTGAGAGCTCCAGTAACTGAGGTTCATAGGGGTATGAGGGTAAAAATTCTTGGGGAAAAGTGCTCATCAACATTGAAGTACGGTAATGGCGACGGCTCCTAGGGGGGTTGGGGCAGAATGCCCCCAGGAAAATTTTGAAATTTGAAGCTTTCAGAATGTGGTTATTATCTATTTTTAGGACATTTGAGGTTCCCATAATGATAAAGCTTACTTACCTAATTAATTAATTACATGTATAGGTGTACATTGTTACATTGCAAAGCTGTTAACTTGGTGCTTTGGCAACGTGAATTCACCCTGAAGAAATTATATGGGGGTGCTCTGCACCCCTCACCAAATTATTGGGGGTGCCTGAGCACCCTCAGCCCCACCCTCCTACGCATATGAGGTTTCCTTGAAACAGTCCAATGTATGAAATATATAGAAATAATGTATGAAGGTATACGAATAGTTTGCGTAAACTTGTAGTGTAGGTAAGGACATATCATATGTAAATTTTAAAGTAATAAACCACCATAATAAAATGCATCAAATGTATATGTTGCATTATTTAATAGTAAGGACTGATTTGCCATCATTTAAGTATAGTTATTATTCAACATGTAAAAATAGTGTTGTTTCCATAGCAAATAAGCTGTAATATTTCAACATGTACACTTTAATATATATGTGTGTGTGTGGTGTGTGTGTGTGTGTTCTGTGGTATATTAGTGAGAGAATGATTTTCAGTCCATTTACTAATTATGTAGGTAATTTATATATATCATATATATATAATAGTATTGGTTTCCATAACAACATAGGCTGGATTATCTCCACATCATTATATCCACCTTGATGCATGATATGTAAATAATGTTTATTACTGATAGAATGATTGAGTTCTTTATAAATTTATATGTAAAATATAGTTTCCATAACAAAAAATAGGCTGTAGTATTTCCATATTAAATACTATATGACTGGTGGTGTGGTTAATACTGGTTACTACGTTACACAGCTGCAATACTCACATTTAAAAAATCTCAGTCCATGCCTTGACTAACATTATTAATAAATATAAATTATTATTATTTTCATTTTGAACACTGAAATGATGAAAAGTAGAGAACCCCCAGAATGTAATTAATAAGTGAACATTTTTAAAAAAAAGTATAGTTTTACAGTGGTGCCGAACAAACATAATAAGAGAAATAAGAAAAGGTAGGACCACCAGGTCCAGGAGGGAGGACCACACTTTGTGTGTCTTAAACTGGGGGATCCACACTATCCTACAAACACAGAAAAATGTGGCTTTATGCTTGACCTATTGGCCACTACCTTGCAAGAAAAAAAAAAAACGCCATCCCTACATAGGGAATGTTTTTGCCCTTACTGATGGATCTAAAGAAACAACATAAACTTCGTTGTGTTATTTTTAATTCTGTCCCACTATGATGGCACAGATAGATGCATGGTGATTGATTAATATCAGTGTATTATAGAATCAATTATGTAATTACTACCTTATGTTGTAATGCTCAGTAGGCATATTCACTAAAAATTGTCTAGGCATATCAACAGGTGCAAAAGGTGATCTCTTGTCAAGTGAGTAGTGATAAGATATCTAGCCAACCTCTCAATTTTGATTAAGAGAAATAATACAGTCAAGAATGGCATAACAGGATTTTATCATCACATTGCCTATTATTAAGTATAAAAAAAGCCACTCTATTGTAGTGTGGAGCATCTTGATGAGTAATATGAAGTCTTCTTGATTTTTGTGTTGTTTTATTGTTACTCTCAATACTACTCAAGAGATTATTCATCCACAATGATTATGTCAAAAAGAACCTCCAATGACTCTACTCTTTTGTTACCTTGGCTTATCCAGTATGTGTCCTGATAGCTGAGTATATTATGGAAGATATCGTATTATTCTTATGGAATATATCTGGCTTTTTTTTCTTACAATACTTAGTGCTATTGGCTGCATATTATGATATATAATGTGAAATTATGTCTCCAGTTTTCAATTGTATGTAGGATTGCTAGTATATGCAATAAGTTTAGCTGGTTTTCGATCTAACTATTCTCTATTTATATAGATCAAGTATTGGTGATTCTGGCTGAGTAAAGGGATAAGTACTGTTATCACGGCATAACTTTGGACATGGCTTTAAGTTTCATTAGTGTCTTTGTTTTAGAATTGTTGATCAGTCAAGAGCACAATGTGAAATCATTTCATTTAACTATTGCTAGCTTTGCTATTGGTACGATTGTAATAACACAGAACCTACTTAAACATGTAGGGGCTGGACATTACGCTGGACAAACTACTAACCGCGTATTAAATGGATGGCTAAAGTAATCACTTATTCCAGAATGAACAAATACCCAAGAAATCGTTAGTGCCTTGGAAGCCTATTGGGAGGATGAGGTTCCTTTGGTGCCTGACTGGGTAAAGAGAGACGTATGGAGGCCATTCAGACAGAGGGGGGGGGGGAACAAGTAGAGGATGTGCAAAACAGTACTGACGGTTGATTCCCATTATTGCTTTGTTTATCAGAATGATCATAGCTTAGGAAACATCCTTTTAACCCTCCTACTATAGCACAGTCTTCGTATGAATATGAAAAGCTTTATGATTAGGGACTATGGTACACTAACTATGGTGCTCTCGTTTACTTAATAACTACTTTCTATGGTCCATTTATGTGTACCTAAGTCAGTCCTCTTGGATGTGATTTCTATATTTCTGCTAAGACGCTTATTGTTGTATTTGTACTAGTCATATTCTATTGTTAGGTAATTGTACAAGTACGGTATAGAGAGAATGTTGTTTTTCAGCAACATACATGAAATAGCTGAAGATCATTATGAGAGATATATGCAACTGGAAGAATTGTATATGAATGAACAAGACAATTTATATGGGTCTGTCAGTAGTAGCTGAGTCTCTTTATTAGAAGCCGTTATCGGTTTGTTCAAGCAACATTGGGTTTCTTATTGAACAGAGCGGGGGGCATTTGTTTGTGTTATCAGCAAAACAGTTTCCTTCTGTTTTAATATGAATTTATTATTAATATAGTTATGTAGTTAATGCATATATTGTATATTTTTCAAGTTAATAATCTTAATACGCAACATTTGTGCATGTATATTTAAGTTAATATTGAGTAGTAGAAAATAGTTCATCTAAATAGTAGTATGTTTGTTATTCAGCCTGACCAATTACACTCAGATGTTACTGGTTGGAGTTGTTGACTTTTTTTATATGAAGGAAGTCACAAATCCGTTTAAAATAGGCCATTTGGGCATAACGGTTATTAAAGGGTTAAGTTATATTTGCTTATAGTATAATGTTACATCAAAAAAATCCACTCCAAATCAGTACTATGATTTGGTTCCTCATATTTTATTGAGTATTCCTTGTAAAATAATTTTGGAAACTGTGACATTATTTCCACACATTACAATTAATTATACATTATACAGTTTTGTTTATTAACTTGAAACATATATCTAAAATATTAAAGAATTAACTACGAAAAGTACATAGTAATATAATAAAAGAACTATATAAAAGAAAGAAAAAAACAATTTTGATAATATATACTAAGTAATTGCCTAATAACACAAACAATTACTATTGTCAAATAACGAATTAAAAGTTATTACTTACTCAAAACTGATGATGCAAACTGCTAAGACATTCCAGTCTCTACTAATAGACTGATATATGACTGTTGTGGTCATTCATTATAGAATTCCTACTGCTTTATATATCTCATACATCCGCTAAGGGACCAACCTAAAGGATAAACCAAGGAGACAAATTGAGTAGAAGTTATTGGAGCATTTGACATAATCATTGTGGATTCGTGAATGTTCTCTTGAGTACAGATAAGAACAAATTAAAGTCACACGATATAAGAGTAACCCTTAATGTGTACTCAAGATGTTCACACATAGAGTGGGCGGCTTTTGAACTTAACAAATAGGCAAAATCCTGTGCTGATACCATGTTTGGACTTTTTTTATTTCTTGGATCAATTGAGAGTTGGGAACTAGGACCTTTTATTATTACTATCACTTTGGAAAGAGATCACTGTTCAGATCCGGACCAAAAAATTTGGCAAATACACTCACAAAAAGCATAGAAGAATTCATTAAAGATGAGGAAATCATGATAAATTAAATCATTGTATCTCTATACAAAGACAGTATGACATGAATTAATGAAAGGACAAATTGTGCTGTTATAATAGCAAGAACTGATAAAAAAAACATGAGTGGCGTATACATTGTGGCTATACTGTCTAATAGTTGTTTAATGGTTACCATGCTTGCTGGTAAGTGAGAACAAATAAGTCTGAAATTTTTCCTTCAAGTTTTACATTCGTTACAATCTTAAAGTTAAAAACGTGCACATGAAATGAAGGGTTTGTGGTTTTTTTGTGGGGTATGGGGCCCAGTGTTTTGGGACATAGGTTTGGTAAATCAATCTCAACAACAAAAATTCACATTAAAATGTCGAAGAGATATCTGCCAAAAAGTCACGTGTGAGAGAGGAACAGAAGTTAATATCAATTGATAAAAAACATCCGTAGGATGATGGGTTCTTGAAGCAGTACATTACTTCCTGGGAAAGTACCAAAAGACTAATTTACAACAGCTAAGATCATCATTACTCTTGACGAATCATATTGACCAACAAATATTATGAGTTTGAATATAGTAAATTTCTCCAGTAAATTGTGTCAAAACAAGGGACACTTAAAATGGCTCCTTTAATAAAAAAGAGAAGAATGTGCACATTTAGAAGTACATTTCACATTGAAAAGCAGTACAACAGACACATGAATTAAGACAAAATACAAGAGGCTGATGCACATTCCTTCCAATCAGCTTGTGTATATAAAAATCAACAAAACTTTTTTAAAGAACATTATCCCGCTTAAACAACGTTCCAACCATTTAGAAACAAACTTAGTCAGAAGTAACTTTCTACTCATGTTGTAAGAGAGCACCCATTCTTCTACAGCAAGTCAAGCTGCTGTACATGTAGCTTTTTTACTAGGAAAACATACCAGAACTCTCATCGTAATATACTTAGTGAATGTTATTTTGACAGGCTTCTCATCAGATTTTATTATACTTAAATCCATTGCAGACAATCTCTTAAGGCAGATTACATAAGGAAGGCAGGACAAAGATATGAAGAAATAGAAGGACTATGACCATCGGAACCCACTTATAAGGTCAAAACAACTTTACATTTTCTGGTAGAGGATCATTGCTTTTGTCAGGATACCACTCTGAAAGAAGGCCCTTAAGCTCTCTGTCCTCAAGAGCAACCACCAAAAGAGTTCATTTACAACAACTAATTTATAAATACAACTAAAACTTTATTAGTAGAAACTAATTTAATTAAGATATTGAGATCGTTGAAGTCAGTTCAGTAGTTAAAACTTAATGCCTTTAAATCCAAACAATGTTATAGAAGATGTATAAATAAAAACTATAAACAAAAAATACTTTGCAAAAAAACTAATAAACTGCATATTATTGAAGATAACCACAAACGCTTTGAGTCCTTTTACACTTTTGTTTGATGAATGATTTCTCTTAGAGTGGGTTCACTAGAAAGGATAACAATTTGTGACATGTGATACATCGAATAAAGCAAGACAGTACCTAATAAGGTCTCAATTTCAAAAATAGAAATAACAGACAGAGTAGATAATTCCATAGATTCCCATTTTTATTGACATACACCCTCTATTTGGATAATTACCAATATAAAACAACTACTGGGACTGTATGTATACATAAACAAGTGCATGTATACAATAAGAACATAGTAATAATTGTGAATTAAATGATTTTCTTCAAAGATTAAAAATCAGACAACAAATTAAAAATTTTAAAAAGCTGGATTTGGTTATATAGTAATATCAAAGTAGACAAGAGAAACATAAAGAGTTTACAAATTTCCAAGAACTACTTTAGTCTGAGGACTCAAGTGACAGTCCGATTTGTTTTCCTGTAATCTACTTCCTGTTCAATGTAATGTTCCTCAGCTATCAAAATGTATATTGACTTCATTCTCTCTCACTCTTAACTTGTAATGCCTAGCGAGTACCAGATACACTATCAGTATGACTAAAATTATCATGCTTTTAAAGACAAAATAGTAGTAAAGATTTTGGCTGATGACATCTCCTTCACATTTAAATGATTAACCTGCCATTGATACTGATTACATATCAAGTCCAGATGCTGCATACCACAGTCCAATCATAAATCCTCTCATATCATGTGGAGACTGAGCAATTGTAAATTCCAAGGATGTTGGAAAAAATTAAACACAAATGGACATTCCAAACAAAATTTGAGGGACAATAATAGGCTGGATATGAATTAGTTTAATTGAAAGTGGGTCTTACAAAACAAGCATGATGACATAATAAAGTGGAGTTAATAAAGCAAAAACCAACCCAGACCAAATCTCCTAAGCATACTTGGAATGCATTTTATTAAAAACATGGATGTATTATCAGTTGATTCACTAGTAGAATAACTATAACAATTATAAACTTAATGAGCTATTTAATATAAAACAACGAAATGAACTGCAAGCCTTCATCTAAACTAGAAAAAGCTATTCCATCTTACCTCTTCTGCACAACATAAAACCCACTATACTAATGAGTAATGGTGTTAATCTTATAATTGTTTTGACATTCTCTACCTGCTTCTCTGAGAAAGGTCCTCCATACTTTTCCTTAACCCAATCCTAGTCGAGGAGGGTAATCCTCCTCCCAGTAGGTCAAGGCACTTCGATTCCTTGGATACTTGTTCTTTCTAGCATAGTATAGTACTTTAGCATCGTTTTGATAGGGTTGGTAATCTGAGGTGTTGTATCAAACTAGTGTTTTAAAGAGATAGTTAGTGATAAGAACTGTAGACACAGCAACACCTGATATAACATAGCACACGATGATAAACTCCTTGATAAGACATTGTCCAATTCAATAAGAACATACACAATTGGTATACTCACAGAGTCCCAATAGATTTATAGTACTCAGTTCATCAGCTGAAGTTCCAATAGCTTGATCAATATTGAACTGGATAATATTGGACCGAAAGCTACAGTATCCAATAACTTGTAAAATATAAGCAGCCCCCATAAGAATTAAAATAGGTAGTTTCAATGTGAAGTATATCTTAATAAATAAAACTAAGCCACCAATTAACCAAGACACAAATGAGAAGTGTATATTAGCAATGATGGATATATCTACCAGTCTTAACATCAGCAAATAATCCAAACAGAGGGAATAAGAAGTATGCTACACAATATATAATATCAAAGAAGGGATAGAACGTTTTGTCATGTTTACATGGATATCAATGTAAGTGGTTGATGCAATATACCTTAAATAAAGTAATTTGAGCATACATCAAAGCATTCCATAGAATAATAAGCAATTTAATTAGTTGTCAGAATAAATGTTGGTGAGTCTAGATACAAAGCAATGTTAGGCCAGAGATCTTTTTTAAAGCATAGTTAGTTCTGTAAATGGACTATGCACAGTAGTAATGTAAAGTGTGTCCTTAAATTAAGAAATTATGTTGATTAAACAATATGAAAAATTAAGAGTCAAGTCATGAGACATGATTATTTCTTGAAAGTAGACAGTATGCTAAGTAGTAGTAATCTCAATCCTTTTCTTACCTGAAGCTAATCATCTAAACTGTGTTCTCTTCCACTATCACTTAAAGTTAATTCCATAGTCTATTAGCTACACCACCCCTTTGTTGTTATAATACTTATAAGTTCTAGCAACAACATCAGAAGTAACTATATAGATTCTATTGAATCAAATTATTGTGTTCTTCTCATTCTGTAGAATCAACAATAACAACATCTGTTGAAGTTACTCTATTTTCTTTTATCAAGTAATTGTAGTAAATGCTCATCTCATGATCAAAGGCGTCATCATTATCTGACTCTTCTCTACTTGTTGTAAATGCGTATTATTTGATATTTCTTTATCACCATTTCGTCTAAAGAGAAGCAAATGATAGACATAAATACATTGTAATTTATAAAAAAATATGTAAGAATGGTCTATGTACTATACTCTATTTTGTTTAGAATAACTATGGTTTAGTGTAATCCAAAAAAACTATATGCCTCAACCTATCTTGGTTGTTGTATCATAGTTGCTAAATTTTTTTTATGAATCATAGTCAAGGTTTTTGAGGATCTTTGTTTCTGTCTTTTCTTAATGAACGCCTAATACTTTTACTAATAAAAGTACCGTTTGGGGTAACTGTATAGGGTTAACAAGTTTTACAAAGTATAGTATTTAGCATGTAAGTGTAGTACCTGGTGAGTAGTTGTAGAAAATGTACATTAGAAGAATATTGTTGTGGCTAAAACTATTGCAAATCACTTACATGTTTATTATTTATCCACACACTTCTACAAAACCATTGCCACAAGTACTGGTATATAATAGAACACTGCTAAGAGTACGGCAAACATAGTCACAACTCTACCACATTGAGGAATACTGGAAGTAAACTCTGAAGTAGAGGTCAAAGTATCTTGTAACAGTGGTTAGATAGTAACATGATTAGATGATAAACCATGTCGATGTTGCCAGTTTAACCAGTTAGTTTCAGTTGTTTATATGGAGTTAAATAACCATATGAGCAACAAGTACTACCAAATATAGTAAAAGGATAATCTGTGTAGTAATGAGAATCATTATTAATAATTAAATCATATGGTTTGAAGCAACATTGTTATTAGAATTTGAATAACATATAGGACAGGGAGATATTTTAAAGTTACTCACTAACAATGAATATGCTATTGTTCTACATGTCATGTGTCTACTTGAAATTAACATGACTTACTGGAAGATATGGTAAAGCTATGATCAAAACTATAAGAAAGATCTCCGAATTAACCTCAATTCCACACCAAAATCCAATGTTTTTCCTGAAAGGCTCCTTAAATGCTGAAGTCATCTTCTCCATAAAGTAGTATTTCTATGAAACAAATTATGAACTTAACAGGGTGGAGGTCAATTACATGAAATGATGATAATTACAAGCACGATTACACAGTGATTACATTATGATTATAATTACAGAGCCTGATATGGGGGCCCACGTGATTATGACCACGATTATGATTACTATTACAGATTACAATCTAGCAGTGACAATATATATAGACCTTTTACATTTAGCTACAAATATGCTAAGGTGTAATCAGCCTAATCACATCTTCTTTCATGCATCATTTCATAAATTTACACTAGTAGAGCTAGCACAGGCAACATGTCCTTGTTCCATGTACTACTTGCAAAGGCTACTGTAATCGCTGTAGTCACTTGTGATTATTTGCATTACCTTTGTCTGATCTAATTATGATTACTGATTACACTGTTTCTCTAAAGTTGATTACAAATTGATTATACCCAAAAAATGCAATTGGCATTGTAATCAATTACGATTACGTTCTAACTCGCAGCCCCAACCCTTGACCTAAATAGTTATTGATGTTATTTATCATTCAGAGAAGGTATACCTTTGCTCTTTTGTTAATGTAAGTCATTGAGATAATAACTGGTATTAACAAATATAGAGAGAAATAGAACAACAAAACAGACAGTATGGAGAGCCAAAGATGGCTGGTTGATGTAAAACATTCAGTCTCACCACTAAAGTACCATCGCTGTGTAAGAACAATAAAATAACACAGTATATTCAGTAACTCATATTCAATGATTAAGTAGGTTCTAATATTTAAGCTCCGATGACTTACTCTAATTGATTGGTTTCCGCCTTTTTGAGGTATAACTCGACAGTTTAGAACACTCAAACAAGTATAGATGATTGTGTGAATAAGCTAATAAGATAACATCCATACTCCTTTAGTGTTAGAGGGACAAATTGGAAAAAACGTTGATACTGCTTCATAAAATATCTATAAAGCATGACACTAAATGTTTGGGTTACCTTTCAACAACAAATTAACAAAGTCCAGTGGAAGATATATTACTATTCTACTACCCATATGCATGTGTCCATGTATGTTTACCTCAATATTATGGCTAATGGGACTATTAGTATTATATTAATAGTGGTATGAATTTGAAAAAATAAGACATTGAAGTACTCAGTGGATTCTGGATAAACAGAAATCATAAACAAAATAAAATCCCAGAGCATTTGATAAGTAATAGAGCTAGTGAAGAAAAGACAATATTAATTTTGTTAGTATTAGCTAATAAAGGTTATGGATGAGGTTCAAACCATTTATTACTAGCAATAATAGCAAAATTATGTTACTATTGACTGTGTAGTAGTGTAGAGTAGTCAGTTTCTATTATTAGCATTCAATTAAATGAAAATATTGCTATATATAATTAATTTACATATTTTCCAATAGTGATACAAAGAGGGGTGGAAAATATAGACCAATCACTGGAACCATCTATTAAATATAGGAAAACAAAAAAGATGTAAAGGCTATCTCTCTATATTTGATAACGATTGTATACTTGTGTATATACTATCTTTCAAAAATGACTCTACAATGGGAAATATGTAGAACAAAAGTAACTTTAACAATTGACAAAATAATAGCTATCATTAAATGAGGTTAAGACAATTTACAACTTTTAAAAAGGGCTTAATAAAGTTCTCACATTCATGCATTGTCTTACTAGAAAGTTTTATTGTTTTCTATTTCACTGAATACAACATTACAATAGTAAGACAAATTTAAATTATTGGTAGATCTTCAGTAATAATGATCATACCTGTATGTAGAAGAGAAATGGATAACGCCACTCTGGATATACCATATCAAAGAAACACTATACTAAATATTACTAACATATCAGAACAACTACAAGAAATAAATCTATCATTACTATATCAAGTACATTTATAATTTACCTAGTACTAATATTAAAGTGAGGTGATTATTACTACATGAAACACAGTTATTTAAGAGAACCACTAAACTCCACCTTCTTTGCACTCACCAAATAAAGTACCTATAAAAATAATAAATTTGTAAAATGTCATAATAATGTAACATGTATACTTTAGTATATTCTACTATTTGATAATCACTTATAATTTTTATCTGTTACTACAAACTCTAGTCATTTACCTTTTCTTGAACACACACATTGTTTATCAGTATTAGAATGAACTGAAACAACAGAACTATTACCAGCACTAGTATTAAAGAAACATTGACAATATCCTGGAGGAACACAATAGAAGTAAAGTGATGCAGGCTCTCCTACTATATGAGTTGCCCAGCGATTAGACTAAGTACAAGAAATACTACAGATATAATAGTAATATACAGTGAGCCTTTTTAAATCAGACAAAACTGTAATATATTAGAATAGTTTAATGTAATATAGTAGGTATAGTTAATAAAAGTAAATAATATATTTAAAAATTAAGCATTTAAAAAGATAATTGGGTAATTAAAACATGCTTCACACATTTTAGGTGACCACTGATGATGTTATTATTATAATTATTTGAGATTACCCATACTTTTGTACTTCATTGTTATAAATATGATAGTAATTAGGTCATCTAATTTTACCTTAATAATAACAGAATCTTTGGTCTTGTTCACATGACAGAACATTATGTACTGATTGGTCACATTGACATGTTCTGTGGACTAGTCATATTAGTAGCAGAAGTTAATACATATCCTCCAATACAGTCTTGAATAAATCAGTGGTATAAATGTAGCTTCTGTCTATAGTGTGTAGTAATGATGTATTTGTAGTTACGTTAGAATGACAGAATGAAAGACATAAGCAAAGTATCAGTACGATGCTGTGATTGTTCTAGGCAAGCAGAGAAATTGGTAATGTAATTTGTATTTGTTAAGCTAGAGCATTTATAATGTCTTGTTAATCCTGTCATTTAAGGGTGGTAAAAGAATTTATTGAATTGTTAATTTAATCATTGCTAACAATTTCTCATACAAAGTAGGATATTAGAAATATTTTGTTTTCCAAAGTAAAGATTGGTTTCTACATGCTATCAGCTACAGATTTATCAATGATAAAGTGTCATACCTTTTCTCTGATGATCTGGACATCATAGTCAAGACATTAATGGTACCAAGTGTTTTGTTTGTAGATATATTGTCAGCTTCATGTACTAAACGGTATGTAAATTTAGCTATAAATGTATCAGGAGAATGTATGAGTTTCCTAAAACAAGAGGAGCTCATAATTTTGTTAAAACATGTCATCATTATGAATACTATCACTAGTAGTATGGCAATACAGTCACAAAAAAATTATATTTATAAAGTAGATGAAATTAAATAATTAAATTTTCTTAATAATTATCTATTCACATATAGCAAATGCTACAAAGTAGGATCATCATTTCATCCCTACCCATGTTGGATATAATTCATATACAGTGATATTATATGTTTTTACTAGAAATACTTACAACATGGTTGTTGTTACTTGATTAAAGGAGAAGCGTATTAATGATCCTGAGGGATTTCCAAACTCATCCAGAGCTCTGAGAGATAAATTTAACCTTTGACCTGGCCACTCACTCACTTGGTTACTGTTGATGACAATTTAAACAGAGTCTGTCACAAAAGAATGTGTTTGATTGTATGAGTCTGAAATGCTGAGTTTTTGTTGTCATGCTATAATAAAAAGATTTCAAGATTATGACAATGAAAAGACGCTGTTTGGTGATACTTCTATGGATATAAAGGCCAAAAGCTATGGTACTCCCTTTAAGGTATAGGGTTAATTTTATCTATGGTTAAATTGCCTAACTTGTAGCATAACTAACATATAAACTAACTTATCTTGTTGCTACATATACCACAGCTTTCATTTGGAAGTTGCATATATACACTAGAATATAAAATAGTATAAAATGTGGATAAGCCTCCTAGAAACACTCCAATGTTCAAAGAACGTCACTGTTACTTGGCATGCAAAGTGTGACATGGTGGCAGGTAGAAACGTTAATAACTAGAACAGTCACCATATGACAAATGATAAGAATATGAACCTTTTATGTGATATCACAAGAATACTATTGCATTCAGTTACCTGACTTGGAAGATAGGCCATTGAGGAAAGAATGATTCATCAAATGATTGTATGACTCTATTACTAACCCAAGAACAAGATATTAAACTAGTAGCATATACTGCAGCACCAAACCAAGCTATGTTACCAGTAAAAGTGATGTTAATTCAGTCTGAAATATAAAGAAATATATAATTTATGACATCAATCTGATAATTTTGTATAGATATATCAGTGTAGGATATATCGTCTATCGTTAAAAAAGGGTTATAAACAAAGAGGTAACAGTCATAAATAAACTTTCAGGGGAATGTCTGTAACAATTAGATTGGATTACTGGACTGAACATTTGAACTTGCAGAATTTGTATATGTAAATCATTTGGATATGGGCAGCCTCCATGAGCCTGTAGTCTGGCTGGTTAAACCACCTCAAATAAAAGGCACTCCATAACATATACCCATTAAGGTGATAAACACGCTTATTTTCTTACTATAAGTTAGGTTATAATTTTGCAACTATCATTGAAACCAGGACATGATTATGCTTGAGTTAGAGCTAACTTGGGTATTAATTTATTAAAGAATACACAAAGAATTGAAGTTACTGACCACCTGTCAATCATCTCAGACATCTAGACGTACATATTAAAGGGTAACTGAACCCCAAAATTTTTTTGTTTGCAATTTTGTTTGTTATGAAGTACTATTACCTGCAAAAATATCCAAAATTGCAAAAAACGCGCTACTTCCACTCGAAATTTTGGATCAAAAGTTGCAGATTTCTAATTTGTCAAAATACCTCCGTTGATGGGCGTGGTCAATCGGTGACGTACAAGGGGAACACGTTTATACATGTGATAAGAGTAAGAATGGGAAAAAGATGTGTAGTAGCCACACTGTAGCAGTACCCACAAGGATAAAGTTAGCCTGTTCACATTCCCAAAGAATGCTCAACTGAGAGCAACGCGGAACAGGCAGATAAAGACCACTAGAGCCGACCGGGCATTCTTCTTCAGAGTACTCCTGGTGTGTGTAGTAAGCACTTTACTCATACAAATGAGATATAATAGGACATTTGAAGTTTTTATTTGGTATTTTAATTTATGTTTATATGCAAAAAAGTAAAAATAATCCTATATTCTCAATCATTACAGAGAAGTACTTAAAATAGCACAGCAGGCATCATGCCAGAAAAAAGTGGTTGTTCCACCTCCATTATGTAGCACATATGATAAACCAGTGAAGGAGAAAGCTATTTTAGAGCATAAAAGTAGATTTAAGTAATCAATAATTAATTAAATCATATTTTAAAACCAACCATAATTTCCTTGAGAAGAATTGTTCTTGTATTTTATTAACAGCACAAGCCGGTAAGACAACTCGGTTGTGTCTTCCAAGCCAGCGCCAGCACCAACTGACTAACTGACAATATGCTGTATGCCGTAATTGTCTGCAATAAAATAGAAGCATACTTACTCATGTAAGGAACCATGGCGTGCACTAGACCCATAATGCTGACGGTAGACATTAATAGGCAGTCTGAAGTACCCACATGTCAAGACAAACATTGTCAAAAACCGGGATGGTCTGTAATACACTTCACTGGTGAGCTGGATTGGGTAACATGACTTTTCTTGTCTTGAACTTCTTGTATCTCACAGCAGCAGAGACACATTTCAATAGCAGTTGGCATAGGTACACAATCGCCACAGTTACACCTTCCTCTAGTTTATTACATTTCTACTATTTTTTAGTCTTACCAATTAGTATTTTCCAAGCCTGCTACTCTCTGGTGAGTCCTGGTCATCAGATTCACTGCTGCTACTAGAGCCATTGCTACTATCTGTTACCTCTGGCTCAAAACAGAAAAGGCTGAGCTCCATGTAATTGCTCCTCATCACTGTCATTGTTAATGGAAGACAGAGGAGAACATGAAGGTGATGACTGCTCTAATGTTGAATTGCTCTTCATCAGACGCGTTCCCCCCTTGTACGTCACCGATTGACCACGCCACTAACGGAAGTATTTTTGACAAAATAGAAATCTGCAACTTTTGATCCAAAATTTCGAGCAGAAGTAGCGCGTTTTTTGGAATTTTGGATATTTTTGCAGGTAATAGTACTTCATCATAAACAAATTGCAAACCAAAAAAATTTGGGGGTTCAGTTACCCTTTAAGCTTTTGTAAGAATTATTGCTATGGAAGAATTTGAAATAGCCCATTTTAACAAATATGTGATGTACACTTCTAGGATATACCAACACAGACATATCTAATTATTTCTATTCATACACATGTGGCTGTAGATCAACACATTTCCAGTTAAAAATAGTTTTGTTAATATTGACAATACAACTTTGGTTGGGTGGGCAATTTGTGGGTAAAGAACGCTATTTGCAAGGTCAAAAGGTCACTTCTGTACTCCAGTTTCAGTTTAGTTATGTCCCAGACTACCATGTTCCTGAACAAAGAGAGTCTGGTGCATTTGCTTCAAATTCTTGGTCTAGCATCATAGTGTGACATGTCAACTCCATGTACTCATATACCAATGATCACATCACAAGTTGCTAATGGGTCATGTGACACATGATAAGATTAAACCTAAGCAACAATCAACTACAGTTTACAACATAATTATAGCTATCCCTCAATTACTTGTACACAAAAACATCCATTCCACGTACAAAGAAAATACATGAACAAGTTTCCGAGACCAGCAATTCATCAGAGGTGTCAAAATGTAGCATTCACATGTTTTTTTTACAAGGTCATATGATCAATGACATCATATTGATGACACTAGGACTGGGAACTCAGAGCAAATGCATTAAACTGCCTTTTTGCTTGGGGTATGTGGTAATCTAGGGGATGAGACTAAGACCAGTAATCCAGTCCAGTGATTACAGACAGCGCTTTTAGGAAGGCTAGTTCAATCAAGTGTGTAAACACTGGGCTGGACTGGCCTTTAATTATTTGTGGGTATGTAGGTAAAGGTTTCATGCCGGATCAACCTAATGTTGTATACAATTCACAATATTAAAATAAGATAACATTATGCCCTTTGATTTTTTGCATATATACAAGCTGTATATGTTAAACTTCACAAATAATTTAGATTATATTCCAAAAGCAAGCTGTCTGTAGGCCACCGAGGTCAGTCTTGTATAAAAAGACTCATTTTAAATGATAATATCTTGATTTATGAAGTGGTCATTTTGTCAGAATTTCATGCATTACTTTTACTGTTAATGTTGACATTTTGGTCTGGGTCTTGCCAACACTAACTGTTTACCTTGAACAGTCTTATTGACAGATATATAATATAATTCATGCATGATATGATACATGCACACAAAACACAAAAGCTTTTTAGCTGTAAGATTGTAGAGTTATTATATAAGCTGAACTGAAGCTACCAGCAGTCTTGTATTGTAGTCATGCCTAAGTCACACCCACATAAATAACTAAAGGACACAATGTCCAGTCTAGTGACTCCTAGTTCTAAGTTTTGTAAGAATCACAATTGCTAGAATACACCTTTTTAAAAGTGGAAACCTTGTATGAAAAACAATAACTCTATGTAAAAGTATATCTTAACAGCCAAGCTGTGACATTTGGAGTTATATGTACATCTACTATTTATGTGAATGATACCTGAATGATGAGTTCACAATCACTACATTGTCTGCTTCAAATATTCGAATTGGAAGTGGGCAATGATCGAAGTGAACATTTCAAAAACTGATAAAGTCAGATCTACTGAAATACAAGGAATGAAGGTTACCAGTTTGAGTGTAAAATTGTTCAGCGTCAAACTGACAGACAACTTGAACTCCTCCATTTCCTATGATACTAACTGATGCATTAGTAACAATAGGTTCAGTAATAAAGATGTACACCAGACTGAAGATTAATGACAAAGTAGTTTACATACTTTGGTATCTCTCATTGTGAAGTTTAGAGCAGCTTGTAGGCTAGGACATTTAGTCGTCTCTTGGCTGCACTCCTTGTTTTCACCTATTTCGGAGGACATGGCAACGTATATATTATAGTACCATTGTTCTTACAAAACGACCAATTGGTGTCAATAGTATAAAGAAAACAACAAAATAGAAGCAATCTACTAACCATCATAACAACACAACAAACTAGACTTACGTCTTACGAACTCGATCGCGAGGTCAGAATCTTTTTTTATATAGGAATGTTATGGGCAAAACCAACAATAAAAAAAATGTGGTTTGTCATGTGTTCCAGGATTATCAACATTACTAGGGAAAGAGACAACTAGACGCTTTCTCTGTAAACAGTAGGCTGACCTTGTCAGACTATATATACAGCCAACGAAATTCCGTATCGGATATCCATATAAACTTATGACTCACATCCGTTTTCCTATATCAATTTCACAACGTTCGGGCAATCACTCTGTTCAATCAGAACTGATACGGTACAGTTGTGGTTACAACGTTTGGAAATGGATGGTTTTACATTAGTTGCCGTATTTCCACTGGTTAAAAATTACCAATTAATGTAATAGTGTTGTATCTTTGTTATGGTTATTTACTTACACTAATCCAATGGACTATATTATTATTGTAAAAGTAATGGAAATTATACATTATAGTCCTTAACATTGTATTTATAATATTAATTTACAATCACTAATACATCAATTGGATTATGTTGTAAAACCAATTTTATTATTATTGTATATGTCATTGGTTGTATTTATAATATTTTTAACTTATTCATCATTATTAATTATATATACAAGGAAATTGTTGGCTAAAAGTACTCTTTGAAATAGAATAAATTATACTGAAAATTATTTCATTTGAAGAAAAGCAATTAAGAATGCTAATTTGAAGTGATGTGTACATGCTGTTGGGAATCAAATAATGAATCTCGAATATCACTACATTACTAATATAACCAAGTCTACATGTACACCAGCTATCTAAGTAATGTTAACGTATGAGTCAAAATATAGTTATATGTCCCATCTACATACTCGCAAAGTTATATATAAATATATATATATATATATATATATATATATATATATAACAGAATTAAAGGACAAAAGAACAGAGCTCTCGCTATGTTGCTGTACTCCGAGTTTCACGCGTTATGCGATCGTCAGACAGCTGGATACTACTCTATTTACAGGCTGGTAATATAGCATCAAGGTGTTAACTATGTCCTATCCTAGAGAAATGTGCTAAATAGTACTTGTTTTCGTGTCGGCATTTTGAAACGAGTTCGGATCTTTTATTCAAGGTGGTGGTTTTGTCGGCGTTGATGATAGAGAGCTTTTCCGTTAGGCAAAGGTTGCACCGCTTTGTTGTGTTGGAGTAGGCTTGTGCCCTTCGGTTTATTGACCAAGTAATTTTGAATTCCTTACCTTCTTTCTTCAATTGCCAAACATACTTCGATAGTTCCGTGCTATTTCCGTATTTCTCGTCCCTAATTGATTGCATGTGGTTGGAATATCTCTGCTTGAAGGCGTGTTTGGTTAGGCCTATGTACACCTTTTTCTCATTTCTTCTCATGTTTTCGACTTCTGGATTGTAGATGATGTTATTAGACTGGCCTTCGCCGTTTAGTGGGCATAGGTCTTTTTTTTCGGCAGTTACAGGTTTTCTGCGTGCGTGTGCTGGTGTCCTTTGAGACCTCATTATTGTGTGCCTTGATGATGTTGGCTAGGTTTGGGCATGCAGCTGTAGCTGACCTTAACAGTGTCTTTGTTGAATATTTTGTGTAGCCTTGAGTTTCCGGGAAATGCTTGGCGATCAGCTTTAGGAATTTTTGGCCTACATTCGTTGATACGTTTTTGCTGAATGGTGAGTTGAACCGTATGATGTTGCGCTGTCGGTTACGTTTGCTCTTTTTTGGTTGGTCGTCGCTGTAATGTAGGTTTTCCAAGTAGCCGCAGGATTTGAGTGCATCTACATGAGGGGAGCAGCTTGGTTGAAGATTTCTTTGTCATGCGAGATGTCAGAGATGCGTCTGCTGATCGAATCTGGCAGATTCTTGATGATGTTAGGTGGGTGGTTAGACTGCTTGTGGATGTAGACTGGTTTGTCGTTCGGCGTTTCTATAAGGGTAGTACTTACCATTGTTCAAGTTTAGGGTGATGTCAGAAAAATTTACAACTTTTTAGGTTGGCTTGGATGGTGATTCTGAGGCCAGTCTCTTTGAAGATCCGAACTCGTTTCAAAATGCCGACACGAAAACAAGTACTATTTAGCACATTTCTCTAGGAATAGGACATAGTTAACACCTCGATGCTATATAACCAGCCTGTAAATAGAGTAGTATCCAGCTGTCTGACGATTGCATAACGCGTGAAACTCGGAGTAACAGCAACACAGCGAGAGCTCTGTTCTTTTGTCCTTTAATTCTGTTCTAACCCGCTCTGTCTAACGACATCGAGCACTCTTCAACAGACTTAGATACTTCAGTATATATATATATATATATATATATATTATATGTATGTATATCAGATGCATCATTTAAATAATATTCAAAATTTCATAAAATTCCTGACTTGAATTAACTTGATTATATAAACCACTATTAGTAGTAGATTGGGATACATGTTGTATATATCATTATTATATTAAAAAAAAATATTTATTATCTGTTTTTGGTCAGGGGTTTGAATATTAATCCAATATATTCTTTTCACAGTTTAATTTTCTTAATAAAGAATTTGAAGCACTCACTAGCCACATTAACTGATATGGTGACATAATCTGGTACGTACTATAATGAAGAATGACCTAATAAAAGGAAATTAAAAAGTTTATATCATCCATCATCAATTATAAATAATTTATAATCATGCATATATATATATATATATATATATATATATATATCAATTATATAAAAGTCTTAAGCATACATTCCATTTAATCCTTAGATAATGTCTATACTACTTCATGTCATTAATTAGTATCATTTTCAGGAAGGTTGATATGTTTTGAGACATATATTATGCTGCTAAGAGATGTCATCAATAAATTATGGTGTAGATGTTAGTGCATATGGATGAGGTAACTCTTGACATTATGCAATATTTTCTTAAATGCATGCCATCAACTTGGAAGATATCAATAAAGTCTTATAATGGTCAACACAAAAAGATGAAGTTAGGATTGGATACATTATCATTTTACACACAGATCTAACATTCTAACACAAACTGCTATATACGTTTAAGAGAGAGAGAGAGAGAGTTACAAAAATATCTACCTTTTGTAACATAGATAATACTGGTATATATGTTTCTGTACAGAGTCCATGGTGTGCTACATCATATCTTGGAATTGATGAAAATATAAAATGAGAGAGAGACAAACGCACAAACACACACACTTAGGACAAATTGATAGTTGACTGTGTATAGTAGCCATACTTCATATGTCAACTGCTAATACTCAGTGTGTTAGTAGTTCAACAACACATGTAAGTCTGCATACTCATTTTATATTATTAGTACTGCATTGACAATACATTATTGTTGATAATCTAGTGCTTTCTCAATTACTTTTGTTCTTTTACAGTTTGTATGACTTGGTTTTTATGAAGAGAACTCCAATATCTCTGCTGTCAATACTATCAATAACTCTTTAATGTTAGTCCTGGTAACAATAGTGAATGGATTATTTTACATTTATTTGTACTACATGGATAATACATTATAGTTGGTAGTCAGTCTAGTGCTTCCCCAATTAATTTATTAGTATTACATCAACGATACATTATAGTTGGTAGTCTAATACTTTCCCAATTAATTTATTAGTACCACATCACAATACCATTAAAGTTGGTAGCCTAGTACTTTGAGAAGTTGGATGATGAGGATCCACACGTTTCTCTGGATATATGAAATGTAGAAGCTTCTGCAAAACAAAGTTGGTGGCAATGTCTAGACTGGGAGCTTGTCAGTATTCATATATATTCTGAGTTTTATTGGGTAAATGAAGGCTTTATATCTGTGAATATCTATCAATATATCAATAAAAACAAGAAAATAGATGTGGAATCACTAAAATAATTTTCTTTAATACACTGTTGAATCATTTTGTTGGTCAAATTGTTTCATGATGTCAACTGTATACAAAATCAGATGCACTTTAGATTTTCTAAAATACTCAGCCGTACACTCTAATGTTGAATGTACATAATACTGACAAAATCTACTGGTATTCAGTTTTATATAATATTTTAGTCAGTGTAGTGAATCAAGTTGATTGTTCATTATCAATCCTATCAATCCTATCAAGTTGATTGCTAAAGTACTCAACTATGCCAGAAGTACAACTACCCAAGAAATTGTAGTGCGTTAACCTACTGGGAGGAGGACTACCCTTCCCAATTAGACCTAGGCAACGAAAAATATGGTGGACCTTTTACAGTAGAGGAAGTAGAAATTGTCAAAACAGTGTTTCGCATTATTCCCTCTAATGATTTGTATTTTTTGGACTCAGCTGTGTTGTTGATGAAGTATACTGGAGTATAATGTGTCATATTTCAGGGATCTATTACTAATTCCACAGATATTGTATGGTGTTGCATTTGCACTGACTTTCCCAGCATCACAATAGCACAGTCTCCTATAGAAATGAGAGATGATGATGGTTGGGATGTGTTTGCCTCTCTTGGAGTTAGTTATCTAATTAATATCAATACAAAATATCCTTTGGCTTTGATAACAATTCTATCTGTCCAAGTCTCTATTACAGTATTACTAAGAATGTTGTTATCTTTAATATACTGTTAGTATTCATAGTACTAGCTAAATGGTACAAGTTACATGTGAGAGAGAATGAAATCAATATAGGTCAAATTATTGATGAACACTATGAAAGGTATATGGGCAGGAAGAAGAATATGAAGACAAATGAACTTTCTACTGACTGATACTTTTTCTTTGTTTTTAAAATTATCATAATTGTATAGTTTATAAAAAAATGCAAACAAAAGAGTCGTTGTGATTTTAACACATTATATTATAGATTTGATGACATGTTTAAATTATTGATGGCTGTCTTTAAGTTTTGTTAAATTTGGGTTGACTGCTATCTTTTTTCTTTGACAATGTAAATCTTATGTTGGTGAGACATAAAAGAAAATTAAGAAAAGATGTAAAGATGGCAATGCCAAAATAAAGTAGACAATATAAGTAGACAAACCTTTGAAATAAAAATTGAATACTACTATATACAATCTTTCAGTTTATGTTATTCTCGATTTGAATAGAAGCTTGTAAACTAATTCCAGTAATTATGGGCCTTTTAATACTGATCAGACAGAAAAGGATTGATGGGTCAGTGAATAGAAAAGGATTTGGATGTATTGATGTTTTGATAGAAGAATAAATATATAGTGTACATTAAAAGAATAGATATCAGACATTATAAACGGGTAAATACACACAGAAGAAAGATATAAAATTAAAAAAAAAATTAAGAGAGATAATAAAATTATCTTTCATTTTCATTGTTTAAATCATTATATTCATGACCTATGAAGTATTGAAAATGTAAAATGAGGTAAAGAAAAGATCAAGCTTATTGTTGAGATTAAAGGCAGATTTCTTTCTTAAATTATTATAGTAACTTTATATAAAAGTTTTTCTTCTTCTAATCTCCAATGACTTGTTCAACACATCTGTGTCACACCAAGCCTCCCCCTTAAATAAAATATGACAGTAATGACATTTCTTTCTGTGAACAGAATTTGTCTTACAACACAAACTATATTTATGAACCAGTTCATTATTTTCTTTTTGAAAAACACAGCTAGTTAAAATGTAGAATGTTAAGAGTATTGATCTGTGTTCTCTTGAAAATAGTAGATCTAAAAAAAAAAAGTGAGAACATGTTGTCCTTTATGAGGCTTCTCCAGCTACATCTTATATTATCATAAGCTCCTTCAAATGTTGTGTCATAATAAAAGATGATCAGAATAGGATGACTTTGGCCAATAAAGAAATCACCAGTTTCATTAGTGCATCAATATCCATGGCAGCCAGAATTGATCGATATCTGGTTGATCCAATAATAGAGGGAACTTAAATTGGCCAAGGACCTCCAAGAGGACTATTATCATTTAGGGTATTTGACATTTTTTTCTTTCCTGATACTCAACATCTCTAAAATAAAATAGCATAGCTGCAATGTGTAATTCCTCTTCTTACCACGATGGGAAATGGGATCAGAGTAAAAGGGTACAGGAGAAAAAATTATAGCGGGTTATCATCATATAAGAAGGGTCCCTATATCAGGATGGAACTAGAGATAGTAATGTGTCACTTTTGATTAGCTCTCTAGAGGATGGTATGTGCACCCCAAATAGCATGAATATTCTTTGTATTGAAAAAAATATTAAGTAAATAGACTCAGTAACTTCCAAATGACTTTTCATTATGTGGCCATTTAGCATGCCATAATAGTCAAGTACGTTACACTTCATCCACGTTTTAGTGTTTATAGAAAAACACTTGGAGTCAAAATGACATCCCCTCATTGTTCAATCCATAAAGTTAGCATAAATATATAGTTTAAGAACAGTATATGGTTTTGGTCGCAAATGAATTTACATTTGATAACCAAAAAATTAGTAACATAAGGCTGAAAGAAGATCAACTGCTCTTTATGAGCATCATCCTGTTGTCTTTCAGTGATACCAGTAGAAGGTACTTGATATATACCAACAAGCAGTTACTTAGAATTGTGATCTTCAATGACGTTTGGGTATTAGTGGTGGCGATACATGAAGGTCTCCTTACTGGATCTTGCAAAAGGTGAGAGAGTGTCTTTCCATGGTTTCTGTTGGTCCATAAGGAACTTCTAAAATGACTAGTGTTATGAACCTGTTTCAGACCAATTCCAATAATAACAAAGGAGGATATTCAGCCAATATTCATTCATACATCCTGTGATCTGCATTGATTCATGCTAACATTTGAGATGAAACTTGGCATATTGTGTTTACTTTTAACATGCCAGTAATTTTACTTAGCACATCTTATGGTCAGTGAGGTAGCTACTTTAATAACAAGACATTTATTCATTGTCATAGTTTTTAAGAACCTTTGTAATGTCTCATTAGTTAGGTAATATCCACTTACATATATTATACATGAACTATTTTCATTTGCACTTGAATTATAAAAAGGTGTTATGTTAACTATTATATTATGTTGTATGTGCATTAAAAAATGATCAAGGATTAGTTAAATAAGCCTATTATTGCCTATTAACGGGAATTGTGATAATTAATTTAGTAAGTTGTAAAAGAATTATGACATAAACTTTGACATGATATTTAAAAATGTTGAGAATCTTTTGTATATAGCCTTGTAGACTATCGATGTCTCTAGTCACTTACATATCTTGCCGATTCTCAATACTTGTATAATATATAGAAACAGTTTTACAGAAGTGGTTCATTATTACAAAACAGATCATATATGATGCGTTTATTATATGCTATTATTATGAACAGTGAAGTACTTCATATACTTTAAATGTAATCTCTTAAGTTCATATCAGTTCATTGTTACAATTGGTGATTATAAGAGAGTTGATGACTCGCATTTTATATTTTTAGGTTTCTGTGTTTTCATATAATATTTGAGAAATGGACAAGTCATCAGTCAAGATTTCTTAGTCATTTCTGTCATTTTGTCTTCACAATATTCGATTTGTATTGTCTGGGATGTTCTAATGTATAACACATCTATTTTATAAGATATTTTCGAGATACTACTATGTACAGCAAACTCAGATATCAAATAGTGGCAGTAATACTATTTTTTAATAATGGATAATTATGGGTTTTCTTTGTTCTCGTGTGGACAGGATATTATAAGATTACTATTGTCAATGGCATCTCTTGTGCTTTTGCTTGGACACTTCTGCTGTGTGTTTCACTATCAGCATATTGCCTAATAATCCATTACTTTTGTAAAATATATAAACTGGCATCTTAGTTGGAGATGCCGTTTTTCATGCTAACATTGTTGAGTTCAACATCCATCAACTTAGTAGGAGCTTTAGCAGATGAACTAAGTTCTACATATACTGTCATAGTATTAATGGACAGTTATATTTGGTATATTTTTGAACTTGGCGGTGTTCTTTCCCCGCCTTTTTCTTCTATAATCCTTTAAAAACAATAGAAGTAATAATCCCTGTGGTAATAATAATCATTCCTTTAAAACAATGGCTGGAAACTACTCTCTTATGAATTCTATAAAGTTGATTGCTAACAGTATGCTATGAATAACAAGTATCAAAGATTGTAGTGCCTTGACCTATAGTGGGAGGAGGGATTACATACCAAATCACTTATCATAAGCACCTTATTTTAGGATACCCTTTAATAACCAATCCGGCATGCGCGGGGGGGTTCACATGTGACTGTAAAAATGAAACTTTTGGCTGCCGTTTTGGGCTCTTACATTTTTCTCGTGTGTTGTGGGTGGAAACTCTTCATACGGTAAACCTAACTTAATTATACTTGTTCTTCATATGGTGTGTGTATTTTGGCGAAGAAAAGGTACGGTTGTTGTGTTTTTACAAGGAATGTTGGTGGTGTAATTTTGCTGATTTATAGGTAATTAATCGGATCTTCATTTATCCTTTTTAACTTTTGGTTATACATAAAATATTAAATGATATAAATGAAAGAAAAGAACTTAAGTAAGGTTAGACTTAGTGTGGTACTGTTCAAAGCATGACAGGGTATCATCAGTAGATCTTGATTGTTACACATAGGGGTTGTTACCATACAACAAATAATAATGTTTCATGTTTTGGTTTAGATTGTCCAAAAGTAAATTTCTTTTTTGG
>NW_024533873.1:0-71916 GCF_016097555.1 Gigantopelta aegis | reverse complement strand
AAAAAAAAAAAATTCAACCAAAAAAAGAAAAAAAAAACAAAGGGGAAAAAAAAAGAAAAAAAAAAAAAAAAAAAAAAAAAAACAAAAAAAAAAAAAAAAAAAAGACAAAACAAAAAAAAAAATTAAAAATAAAAAAAAAAAAAAAAAGAAAAAAATTTTAAAAAAAAAAAATTAAAACACAATTAAAATAAAAAAAAAAGTAAAAGAAAAAAATTCCAAAAATTTTAAGTAAGGCTTGGTTGGAAATCCATCGAAACCTAACACCTTTTTAATTTGAAAATATTTATAATTTGCCGCTTTATTTAATGATTACCTTTTACTAATTAAAGTATTCTTTAAGTTTTGTCACGTGAACCCTTTTGCTTAACAATTAATCCACTGTAATACAATTACGTAAATGTATCGTTTACCAGAATACCTAACCTACAAAAATCGAAGTTTATCTTTAATACTTGATAAATTCAAACTTTTCACACTCGTCTGAAGTCTCCGTATAATTTCAGTGTTTCATTATTGTGTTATGTTGTAGTAAGTTCATAAACAAATTGTTATTATGTCAATAAACAATCATACATGAACAACGTAATATACTGGAACAAAGACATATATACTTGCAAACATATGTAAACTAAGAAATAACCATAGGACAATAAATCTATACTGACGAAACATGGGGGTAAACACACATCACTGTAAAAACATATTTGGGTAGACATCGATGGTAAAGGAGGATGACAGGTGCCAAGTGGAAAGGTCAACGATTGATTGTGGTTCATGCTGGTGGAGGGGAAGGTTGGGTTTCTGGTGCAGGACTTGGTTTTTTAGATCTAAGTACAAACTCAGCAGACTATCACGACGAAATGATTCAGAACACTTTATGGAATGTTTACACAACAGCTACTCTCCAAACATTCCACCCTACATCTGTGATAGTTTTTTAGACCAACCGCACATACCATAACAAACAAAAGACAAAACCTCCAACAACTGAAAACAGAAAGATGATATTAAAAAATGGTTAGACATACATAACTAGAATATGATGACAAGGATATTAAAAGACATTACTAGAGAAGTAAACAACAAAGACCAGCACATTTGTACCTTACTGATGAAGCATCACATACACATGGACATACAGTTTTAAGGTTACCGGTAGGCCCATTGTGAACTAATCCAATAGAGGTTAGCATGGGCTTCTGTGAAAGTCTCTGTAGCTAAACATATATTGGACATACAACTTACCAGAAATGAAACGGCTCACACCTGATGGGTTTTACATACACAACGTACTGACAGTGGAGGAATTTTTGTAGACATGTTGTGGGACATAGAAAAAATGAATACTTTGAAAAGATGGACTTATTGAGGATGCAATAGAAAGAATTTATATTTGAACTTGGAGAAGATGATAGTGACGATGATGATAACACTGACACTGACGATGACATGATGGACAAAGATGACAGACATTTAATAGATGAAGCATTAACAAAAATAACAGAACCTCCCTGACAATATGTAACTGATCCAAGGCGTGACTTAACTGAGATTTTTAAAGACTTTGATCAAGATTTTTTAGACAATGTTATTACCACTGTCCATAACTTTATAATATTTTTTTATCCAAGTCTGATTTCATAATACTTCTGTTGTGTTTTATTCTCAACACAATAGTTATAACTCAAATTTATTTTACCTATCTAATATGATTAAACTTTTACAGCTAGAACTATTTCTTACCGTGGCTGGTTTCCTCTTCACAAGCCCTTAGGTATAGACCGTTATCATTTCGAATACGTCCGCATACCCCAGTATATCATTGTGGCAGAGGAGAGGGCCAACCTTTGATCTAAATTAAGTTATCTTTCTCTCTGGTATTAAATTATCTTTCGATTCTCTTCGCTAAGATGACAACGCTGTGATGTGCTTTCTCTTAGTTGATGCGGCCAGCCATTTTGATTGATTAACGAAATTCACGAGATCACAATTCCTCGTGGTCAATGGCATCTCCTATTTTAATTTGCTTATGGAAAGTACAAAAAAAAATCTTGTTCTTGTGGGTCGTATTCATATAAAAATGACATCAAAAGAACCGGATGGTCGTCAGAAGACCACCTGACTTTGAAATTTTGAATTGGGTCGAGTTATTAGAAAGTTATGATAATTTTTCTGCGGCAAGGTGAACGCGAACAGACCTTAGATTAAAATATTTTAGAGCGCTCGGACCTGACTCGCCCATCAGTAACCTCCCATTGTCGCTCAGGTTCGCCTCACAACTACATTTAGCAATGGTTCCGCTTTTTGGTAAGTGCTTTCTTTTATTTGGAGCTCTCGTTTTTGGGTGCTATGGAGATGATATTAATAAGCATCCATTTCAAAATATGACATTACAGATGTACCAGTTAAGGTCTATCAAAGTAATTTGGAATGTGCTGAGCAGGGACTTTCTGAATCTTAAATGTACCTCTCCGATGCTTCCCTCCCACTGAGTCTGGTATGGTCCTGTAATGAAAAACAGTACATCAAGAATGATGCATTTACAAACTTTTATTCATCACAACATTGTGTGGAAAAAATCTTATGAATGTGAAAACATTACTGATCATGGTGGAAAATTGATGGAACAATTAGAAAGCAATCTCTAAGTTCATTAACTTGTATCCAACTACATGTCTTGATATCAAACAGCAAAATAATCTTCTCTCTCAGGTATTACACAATACGACTTTCTTAAGGTTCTTTTATATCAGTATACTGTGATATGGAGGTTACTAACTGTGATGGTAAAGGTGGCTGGATGAGAATAGGCTACCTAACATGAGTGAACCTAATGCTACCTGTCCCACTTGGACTAACACTACGACAATTTGACAACATAGATCACAGCTTTGTGGTCGACCTATGTCTTCATCTATAATTTACTCTGCTCGTGGATTTTATTACAGTAAAGTTTGTGGTCGAATAAGAGGTTATCAGTTTGGTGTACCAGATGGATTTCACCTTTACATGTAGTAATGCCATTCCAGACATCGATAATTGCAACCACATATGTCGATGGTGTTACTATTACTTATGGCAGTAATCCTCGTAAACATATCTGGACTTATGCTTGTGGTGCGAGAGAGACAGTTGAAGGAAAGTGACTTACAATCGTCAATATAATTGTCCATGTAATAATGATAGTAATGGTACATATTACCAGAGTGGGTAGGTAGTGATTACTATTGTGCATCTGATTATATTCAGTACAATATGAGGATATCATCTTATACTCTAATGATATATTGTGGGATGGAGAACAATGTAATGGAAATGAAGAACCTGTTGTACTAACCCTAAGATGCCAATGGTTATAAAGGATCAATGAGACTACCACTGAAGATATTGAATTAAGAATGTGTGGTAGTGAAAATCCATCAAATGATGAAGATACTCCACTGGACATCATTGAACTTTATATTCGCCTAACTGCTTTACATTTTCATGCTTTATGCTTATTTGCTTATTTTACTGATGATTATAATTTGCATTGTATGGAGTTTAAACACTTAAGTTTTTAAATAGCCATTTACATGTAATAATCTAATTACAAAACTTCATATAGACTGTATTTGTGTTTAGTTTCCATTTCATTGAAGACATAATTTGAGGTTAAGACATATCATAAACCTGTGTATTAGTTGCACAATAAATTAATTTAATTTGTTAAGTGAGCTGTGCCTTAGTTGTTACTATATGCAGGTATTTTATTTCTCCATTTTATATTGCATATACAATATAATAAATAAAAAAAACATATACCTATGTATGTATAATACATAACAAGTCTTCAAAAGCAATCTTATGACCATCTGACATACACAGATAATAGCATAGTAGGCACAATTATTTCTTACCATTCTATAGTCTCCAGAGACTCTGTTGCTAATGTATAACACTTTGAAGTTTTATTCAATGTTCATTTATGAAGTCAGTATCATCCAAA
The DNA here is from genome assembly GCF_016097555.1 of Gigantopelta aegis. Taxonomy (NCBI): domain Eukaryota; kingdom Metazoa; phylum Mollusca; class Gastropoda; order Neomphalida; family Peltospiridae; genus Gigantopelta; species Gigantopelta aegis. The sequence continues at coordinate 67,928 of NW_024533873.1, read as the reverse complement.
CAATTATAGGATGATTTTTCTATTTTAATTTTGTTTAATTTTGCTCACTACGTAACTTTTTGGCATGTTGTTCCTTTATAAACCAACAAAGTATACAAGTGAGTAATTCATGTAAATTCTATATTCCATAGTGATCCACCCATGTAAAGTACAAACTAATTGTTAAAATGACATATTATTTTTTACAATGTAGTAAGCATGTAGTATAAATGTGAATAACTATTAAATAGCATCAGACGAAACTCAACACAAAATGACTCAAATAACAGTGTAAAATAACAATGTGACTACCAAAACATACACACTCACTAACTGACAGAAATACAAAAACAAAAGATTTAAATACAAAACTAACTTGTGAATATTAATGAGTAGTAAGTTACTGACTAAGCAGGATATGACAGAATAGATCAGTGAAATGGTGCATTACTATTGATTATATATATATACATGAATGAATAGATCTACTGATATTATTGTAAATAATCCATTATAAACTAATTTGATCTTTTAAAACCTTGAAAAATTCTAAAATATCAGATATTCCTTTTTCACTATCACTCATCAACAAAGCTCACATTTGATTAACTCAAGGATCATATTCTATGATATAATAACTAAAGACTATTTCAGTACATACTACTTTGTACTGTATTACTGCTTGATATTGTCTTGTGTTTACTTAGAATCCTTTATCTATAGTTATGAATTCATTATTCTGTTTAAACTTCTTGTCCCCTAAGCGATCTATACAACTTACAGTATAAAATTGCCATGTTATGCTATTGTTTGAGTTTTAAAAGTAGGTGTGTTTTTACACAATAAAAGTTATTCACGTAATATTAAAGAGACTGAATACACCACAACTATTAAGAGTATACCACTTATTTTCTGTATCCTTGATTTTCGGCATAGGCTGAGATTTCTTTCAAAGTCACAGTGACTATATATCCACCTTCTATATATCTGATTGTATTGTAAGAAGTGAAATGATTATACTACCATGTTAGCAATGTTTGCCCTGAATAGACTATAAATGATGCTATATAGTCGTTGATACCATATTAATATATAGATAAGTCACATGTACTGTGTTATAAGCACTATATATTAGACACACATAAATTTAAATAAATCATATAGATAAATTAATGGTTGTCATTCTTAGATTAAGTTGTTCCAAATTGTTGTCTTTAATGAAACAAAAAATGTTTACAGGAAAATAATGTTGTTTAAATTGTCTACATTATTGATTATAGTTAATACCTAATATTCATACTTCTATTTGTCTACTTTTATAATTGTCTACAACATTTTGTCTATACTTTAGTACGCCAACAGCATATGTAATTATATCACTAAAATAAGTGAAAATAAATACATTAGGTAACCTGATAGCCATACAACTGAAGGATCAAAAGTATGTTTCAAAAATTATAGACCATTTTGTTCTATTTTAATTAATAAAATTAGTACAGTGAACTTAGTCTTTGACTAATTCTTTCCATGAAGAAAGGGCAAATTATGATAATGAATCTACACTGTAAAAAATAAGTTGTTGTCATAACAACCCTAAGGTTGCTACCATGGTTAAATATGACAACCTAAAAAGTTGTTACTGGAGTAACACCCAAGGTTGTAGCTGCTACAATTCTGCATTGTATGTAGAGCAAAATATAGTTTTTAATAAATCTTTTATCCTTAAAAATCAACAATGTGAGAGAAACTGCATCAAACCCAAACAAACCAAAAAATAATTATATTATAATCTAATTAATCTAAATTATGGCATGCCCCAAGATGTATAATATATTATATATATATATACTGAAGTATCTAAGTCTGTTTTGTTGTTAAGAGTGCTCGATGTCGTTTAGACAGGTTATATATATATATAATATAATGACATTCATTAAGACGTAGTCTTCATCACCAGACATGTACACTCGGTTTACAAGAGGAGAGAGGACCTTTTGAGACCTTTGTTTTTGATTTCAACAGCAAATGTTGTGTAAAAAACAAGGGACGTTGGTGAGTTTTGGGGTATTGAATATTAAAGCGCAAATATGCTGCAATTAGTCCCCACAAAGCTTTAAAAAAGTCAGATGTTTTGTGTGAATAAATGCACTCAACAACAAGGAAGAACTGCATTGTATCACTGTTGTTCACAGCAGTAATATAGGGATAGTTCGTTTGTCTCTTTTAGCCAGTCCTCTAAGTCATTAAATGGATCCTATACAAAAATATATCAAGCATGATAGAGGATATGAAAAGAAATTGGTGTAATTAAAAAAAAGTAAGTAAACTGCTATTTAATGTACTTGATATTACACAGTTAAAACATTTATAAAGATGTGTTTTGTAAACACTTTGGTAAAAGAAGATGATCTAACTGCTGAAAGGGATGCATGCTTTCAAGATTCTAAGTGTTGTTGGCTTCATTGGTGGATTCTAGATCATCAAACTGCATCTGATCATTATAAAAAAAAAAAGCAATATTTACAAATTTGTTGGAATATGTACCAATCATCAACTCACCAAGACAAAAGGAACACTCATTATAATTAATTAATAACGATTATATTAATTAATATAAGATTAATATTAAGTAATATTAATTAGATGAAAATATTTTAGAGTCGTGCGCCATGGCTCGCAAAAGAAATCAATAACTTTCCACTGTCGCTCTCAGGTTCGCGCCTCACAAACTGATTAGCAATGGTTCGGCTTTTGGTTAAGGCTTTCTTTTATTTGGAGCTCTCGTTTTGGGTGCTATGGAGATGATATTAATAAGCATCCATTTCAAAATATGACAATTACAGATGTACCAGTTAAGGTCTATCAAAGTAATTTCAATGTGCTGAGCAGGGACTTTCTGAATCCTTAAAAATGTACTCTCCTCCAGTGCTGTCCCTCCCACTGAGACTTGTATGGTCTGTAAATGGAAAGGAGTACATCAAGAATGATGCATTTACAAACTTTTATTCATCACAACATTGTGTGGAAAAATCTTATGAATGTGACAATATTACTGATCTTGTGGAAAATTGATGGAACAATTAGAAGCAATCTCTAAGTTCATTAACTTGTATCCAACTACATGTCTTGATATTAAACAACAAAAATAATCTTTCTCTCTCAGGTTTTACACAATACGACTTCCTAATGGTTCTCTTATATCAGTATACTGTGATATGGCGGTTACTAACTGTGATGGTAAAGGTGGCCTGGATGAGAATAGGCTACCTCAACATGAGTGAACCTAATGCTACCTGTCCACTTGGACTAACACTACGACAATTGACAACATAGATCACAGGCTTTGTGGTCGACCTATGTCTTCATCTATAATTTACTCTGCTCGGGATTTTATTACAGTAAAGTTTGTGGTCGAATAAGAGGTTATCAGTTTGGTGTACCAGATGGATTTCCACCTTTACATGGTAGTAATGCCATTCCAGACATCGATAATTGCAAACATATGTTGATGGTGTTACAATACTTATGGCAGTAATCCTCGTAAACATATCTGGACTTATGCTTGTGGTGCGAGAGAGACCGTTGAAGGAAATGACTTATTTCTTCAATATAATTGTCCATGTAATAATGATAGCAATGGTACATATGTACCAGAGTGGGTAGGTAGTGATTACTATTGTGAATCTGGATTATTTTCAGATCAATATCGGCAAACCATCTTATACTCTAATGATACATTGTGGGATGGACAACAATGTAATGGAAATGAAGGACCATGTTGTACTAACCCTAAGATGCCATGGTTTATAAAGGATATAAATGAGACTACCACTGAAGATATTGAATTAAGAAGTGTGGTAGTGAAAATCCATCAAATGATGAAGATACTCCACTGGACATCATTGAACTTTATATTCGCTAACTGCTTTACATTTCATGCTTTATGCTTATTTGCTTATTTTACTGATGATTATAATTTGCATTGTATGGAGATCTAAAACACTAAGTTTTCTAAATAGCCATTACATGTAATTAATCTAATTACAAAACTTCATATATAGACAGTATTTGTGTTAAGTTTCCATTTTATTAAAGACATAATTTGAGGTTAAGACATATCATAAACCCTGGTATTAATTGCACAATAACATTAACTTAATTTGTTAATTGAGCTGTGCCTTAGTTGTTACTATATGCAGGTATTTTATTTCTCCATTTTTATATTTGCATATGACAATATAATAAATGAATTATAAATAAACATATACCTATGTAGTATAATACCTATGTATGTATAATAAATAACAAGTCTTCAAAAGCAATCTTATGACATCTGACATACACAGATAATAGCATAGTAGGCACAATTATTTCTTACCATTCTATAGTCTCCACAGACTCTGTTGCTAATAGTATAACCCTTTGAAGTTTTATCCAATGTTTCATTATGAAGTCAGTATCATCAAAAACAATTATAGGATGATTTTTTTCGATTTTAATTTGTTTACAATGTTTATGAAATTACAGATAAAGTATGTGTTAGTATAGTAAGCATGTAGTATAAATGTGAAAACACCTACCAACCTTTTGTACACAAAGGAGTTATGTCCTTGTACTTCTCAAATTGGCAATAGGAAATGACTATACTATTGATATCATTAAGGATTTAAATGGCAATATAAAAGTATCTATAATTGTATGCTTGTATATGTAGTTACCAAAACTACAAGACTATAATATGTCTTAACTTTTGTTTACTTAAACCAAATTTAGAAATTAACTTTTAAACTATTATCATAAGTATTTAACCAAGGTCGCTAATGCCATCAGTAGTTCTCTACAATGGATGAATAGAAAAATTGAAATAAACAAGACGCAAGCAGTTGCAAAAAAATGTCACAGTCAACAAAGAACTATTAAATAACATCAGATGAAACTCAACACAAATATGACTCAAAATAACAGTTAAAATAACACATGTGACTACCAAATTACACTCACTCAAACTGACTGAAATACAAAAACAAAAGATTTAAATACAAAAATTAACTTATGAATATTAATAAGTAGTAAGTTACTAACTAAGGCAGGATATGACAGAAATAGATCAGTGAAATGGTGCATTACTATTTGAGTGATCCATATATACATGAATTATAGATCTACTGATATTCATTGTAACATAATCAAGATAAACGTAATTTGATCTTTTAAAACCTCGAAAAATTTCTAAAAATATCAGATATTCCTTTTTCACTATCACTCATCAACAAAGCTCCACATTTTGTACAACTCAAGGATCATTATTCTTGATATAATAACCAAAGAGTATTTCAGTACATACTACTATTGTACTGTATTACTGCCTTGATATTGTCTTGTGTTGTACTTAGAATCCTTTATCTATAGTTATGAATTCATTATTTGTGTTTAAACTTCTTGTCCCCTAAGCGATCTATACAACCTACAGTTTAAAATGTCCATGTATGGGTGTTGTTTGACTTTAAAAAAAGTAGAGTGTGTTTTTTACTCAATAAAAGTTATTAAATTATAGACTACTACACCACACTATTAAGAGTATACCACCTATTTTCTGTATCCTTGATTTCTGCATCGGCTGAGATTTCTTTCAAAGTCACAGTGACTATATATCCACCTATCTATTATCTGATTGTATGTAAGAAGTGAAATGATTATAGTACCATGTTTAGTAATGTTGCCATGAATAGAATAGAATGATGTCATGAAGACTGGCCTAGTCTCATAACATAGGTATAGTAAGTCAGTTGGTTGTTATAGAGCACTATAGACACACAAAGGTTTAAATATATATAAGTTATAGATAAATTAATTGTTGTCATTCTTAGATTAAAGTTGTTCCAAATTGTTGTCTTTAGTGAAACAAAACATATTTCAGGAAATAATGTTGTCTAAATTGTTTACATTGTTGATTATAGTTAATGCCTAATATCTTCTTATATAATTACTAGATACATGTATGTCTAAATTAATGATTATTAACTATTTTAATTAGTTTGGCTTGTTGTAATACCACTTTAAAAGTTCATCTCCTGCAGTAAATAGCATACAAACAATCAATAAAAAGAATTTGATTCAGCTGTCATTAATTAGAAAAGTTTTACAAACCCATAATACTACTTTACATTTGACATGTTATTTAACAGACTGTCCTAACATTCTTTGGAACCTGTTGGCTGTGTAATGTACATACAACCTTGTCCTGTTTGGGTAAATTATTATACTTTTATATGTGACTTTGACTCAAATATTAAAGGATTTAGTGGAGTATATTACTATTATTTTATAACATTATGTCATTTTATTATTAGAATGTGTTCAAAGGCCTTTTCTTTATTTTAGAATTCTTGTCTGCTCCAGTTTGTCAAATGGTACAGAAACATTCTGATATTTATACATCAATTAATACATTTAGATACCTTTTAATGTTCATATGTAAAGTAGTATACAAAGAAAGTAACTGAACAACCAACATAATCTAGTGATTTATTAAAAAATCAATATGTACAGATTGAATATTATAGGTGTTACACCTTCATTAATGATAGCCATTAGTGGTATTGATTACTAAATTATTCAAATTATGTGTCTATATAAGTGTTTATAAAATATCTTGTTTTTATTGGCTGAATTATATACTACAAATACTTTGAGCAAGTATTGCGACTTAGGACTACTAATAGAAAATATATTTCATGTGTAAATATAATGTGGAAATAATTTGTCATTAGTTTATCCATTTTCTTTAACATCTTATAGACCATAAACACACTTGAGTTGTAGCTAAGTATTATTTCATATTTGTCATGTTATTAAGTTACTTCTTATTTGGTTCTACTTTTATTAATTGTCTACTACAACTTTTGTCTATACTTTAAGTACTGCCAACAGCATATGTAATTATATCACTAAAATAAGGGAAATAAATACATGAGAGTAATTGAATAGCCATACAACTGAGGATCAAAGCAATTTTCAAAATTATAGACCCTTTTGTTCTATTTTAATTAATTAAAATTAGTACTGAACTTAGTCTGTTGATGATTTCTTTCCATGAAGAAAACAAAGTATGAAATGAATCCTACACTGTAAAAAATAGTTTGTTGTCATAACAACCCTAAGGTGGCTCGCCCATGGTTTAATATGCGACAACCCAAAAGTTTGTTATGAGTAAAAACCCAAGGTTGTAGCTGTTACAATTCTGCATTGTATGTAGAGCAAAATATAGTTTTTTGCAATAAATCTTTTATCCTTAAAAATCATCAAATGTGAGAAAACTGCATCAAACCAAAACAAAAACCAAAAAAAATAATGTATATTATAATCTAATTATTCTAAAATCAGGCCATGCTCAAAGAGTATAATTATAATATATATATATATATATATATAATGACATCATTCAGTACGTAGTTTTTTCTCACAGCACCGTACAGTCGGTGTACCAAGAGGAAGGGATTTTGAGACCTTTGTTTTGATTTTCTAACAGCAAACGTTGTGTTAAAACAAGGACGTTGGTAAGTGCTTTGGGAGCGATATTGAATATTAAAAGCGAAATGTGCTGCAATTAGTCCCCACAAAGCTTTAAAAAGAAGTCAGATGTTTTTTTGTGAACACAATGCAATCAACAACGAGCACAGAGTTGTTCACAGCAGTAATATAGCGATAGTTTCGTTTGTCTCTTTTAGGTAGCCAGCTCCTCTAAGTCCATCAAATTGGATCCTATAACAAAAAAAATATCAAGTATGATAGAGGATACGAAAAGAAAAGAAATTGGTGTAATTAAAAAAAAAGGTAAGTAAACCTATGTACTTTAAATGGTACTTGATACCCACAGTTAAAACATTAATAACAGATGTGTTTGTAAAACAACTTTGGTAAAGAGATTGCTCTAACTGCTGAAAGCGGATGCATGCTTTCAAGATTGCTAGTGTCCGTTGGCTTCATTGGTTGGTTTCCTAGATCATCAACTGCATCTGATTATTAAATAAAAAAGCAATATTTACAAAGTTGTGTGAATATGTACTAATCGTCACTCACCAAGACAAAAGGACAACTCATTACTACATTTACAGTGATAATATTAATATTAATTCCCCCCATTAGATTAAATATTAAGTAATCTATAATTAGAATGAAAATATTTAGAGCGCACGCCTTGGCTCGCCAATCAATAAATTCCCACTGTCGCTAGGTCGCCCATCACAACTCACATTTAGCATGGTTGGCTTTTTTGGTAAGTGCTTTTCTTTTATTTTTTGGAGCTCTCGTTTTGGTTGCTATGGAGAATGATATTAATGAGCATCCATTTCAAAATAATGACAATTACAGTGTACCAGTTAAGGTCTATAAAGTAAATTTTCAATGTGCTGAGCAGGACTTTCTGAATCCTTAATGTATTCTCCAGTGGCGTCCTCCCACTGCGACCTTGTATGGTCTGTAATGAAAGGAGGACATCAAGAATGATTGCTTTACAAACTTTTACCATCATCAAACATGGTGTGGAAAAATCTTATGAATGTGAAAAACATTACTGATCTGGTAGAAAATTGATGGAACAATTAGAAGCAACTCTAGTTCATTTAACTTGTATCCAACTACATGTCTTGATATTAAACAGCAAAATAATCTTTCTCTCTCAGGGTTATTACACAATACGAAAGCTTCCTAATGGTTCTCTTATATCAAGTATTACCTGTGATATGGAGGGTAGTAAACTGTGATGGTAAAAGTGGAATAGGCTACCTCAACATGAGTGAACTAATGGCTACTGTCCACTTGGACTAACACTACGACAATTTGACACATAGATCACAGGCTTTTGGTCGACCTATGTCTTCATCTATAATTTACTCTGCCGTGGATTTTATTACAGTAAAGTTTGGTGGTCGAATATAGAGTGTTATCAGTTTGGTGTACCAGATGGATTTCCACCTTACATGCTCACTAATGCCATTCCAGACTTGATAATGGCAGCACATATGTGATGGGTTACCAATTACTTCTGGCAGTATCCTCGTAAAACATATCTGACTATGCTTGTTGGTGCGAAGGAGCACAGTGAAGGATATGACTTACTCGTCGTAATATAATTGTCCATGTAATAATGTAGTATTGATACGTATGTACCAGAGTGGGTAGGTAGTGATGTACTATTGTTGAATCTGGATTATATCCAGTCAATATGCGGCAAACCATCTTTATACTCTAAGGCGATACATTGTGGGATGGGACAACAATGTAATGGAAATGAAGGATCATGTTGTACTAATCCTAAGATGCCATGGTTTATAAAGGATTCAATGAGACTACCACTGAAGATATTGAATTAAGAATGTGTGGTAGTGAAATCCATCAAATAATGAGATACTCCACTGGACATCATTGAACTTTATATCGCTAACTGCTTTACATTTTCATGCTTTTGAGTCTTATTTGCTTATTTTACTGATGATTATAATTTGCATTGTATGGAGCTCTAAACACTTAATAGCCATTTACATGTTATTAATCTAATTACAAAAACTTCATAATAGACTGTATTTATGTTAAGTTTCATTTTATATGAAAGACATAATTTTGAGGTTAAGGCATATCATAAAAACCTGTGTAGTAAATTGCACACAAACATTAACTTAATTTGTTAATTGAGCTGTGCCTAGTTGTATTATATGCAGGTATTTTATTTCTCCATTTGTATATTTGCATATGACAATATAATAAATGAATTATAATTATAAATATACCTATGTCTGTATAATACATAAAACAAGTTCTTCCAAAAGCATTTTAGACCATCTGAAATACACAAGATATAGCATAGTAGGCACAATAATTTCTTAACATTCTATAGTCTCCACAGACTCGGTTGCTAATAATATAGAACCCTTTGAAGTTTTATTCAATGTGTTCATTGTGAAGTCAGTATCATCCAAAACAATTATAGGATGATTTTTTCGGATTGATTTTGTTTACACTGTTTATGAAATTACAGATAATGTATGTGTTAGATGGCATGTAGTATAACTGTGACAACACCTACAAACTTTTATATCTCTTTCCTTAATATTGTCAATGTACAATGTAACACAAAGAGTTATGTCATTTGTACTTCTCAAATTGCAATAGGAAATGACGAACTAATGATATCATTAAAAGGATTTAATGGAAATATAAAGTATCTATAATGTTATGCTTGTATATGTAGTTACCAAAACTACGAGACTATGTGTCCCCTTACTTTGTTTACTTAAACCCAATTTAGAAAATCAACTTTTTAAACTATTAATTTATAAGTATTAAATCAAGGTCACTAATGCCATCAGTAGTTCTCCTACAAAGAGTGAATAGAGCTATACAGAATTATTGTCAACATAATCAATATAAACTGTAATTTGATCTTTAAACCTCGAAATTTTCTAAAATATCAGATATTCATTTTTAACTATCCTCATTAACAAAGCTCCACATTGGGTCAGAACTCAAGGATCATATTCTATATGATATACATAACCAAAGACTATTTCAGTACCATACTACCTTGTAACTGTATTACTGCTTTGATATTGTCTTTTGTGTTTACTTAGAATCCTTATCTAGATTATGAATTCATCTATTCTGTTTAAACTTCTTGACCCTAAAGTGATCTATACAACGTACAGTAAAAAATGTCCATGTTAGCGATTTTTTCGAGTTTAAAATGTGGGGTTGTTTTTACTCAATAAAAGTTATATTAACTAATTGAGAGCTGAATACACCACAACTATTAAGAGTATACACTATTTTCTATGCTTGATTTCTGCAGAGAGCTGATGATTTCTTTCAAAGTCACAGTGACTATATATATCCACCTTCTATTATCGGATTGTATGTAAGAAGTAAATGATAATAGTACCGCGTTTAGCATATGTTGCCATGAATAGACTAGAATGATGCCTATATAGTCTGATAACATATTAATAATAAGATAAGTCACATGTACTGTGTTATAAGCCACTTTAGACACACAGTAGTTTAAGTATAATTATAGATAAATTAATTGTTTTGTCATTCTGAGATTAAAGTTGTTCCAAATTGTTGTCTTTAATGAAACAAAAACATGTTTACAAGAACAATAAATAATGTTGTCTAAATTGTCTACATTTGTGATTATAGTTTAATGCCTATATCATCTTATACATTACTTGCTAATATATGTCTAAAATATAGATTATTCCTATTTTTAATTAGTTTGCTTGTTGTAATACCACTTTAAACTAGTATCAATATAGTAAATAGCATACAACACATCAATCAAAAAGAATTTGAGTCAGCTGTCATTATATTAGAAAAGTTTATAAACCCTGAATACTACTCTACATTTGGCATGTTATTTGAACCAGGGACTGTCTAACATTGCTTTGGACTACCTGTTATGTGTAATGTACATACAACCTTGTCCTGTTTTTTGGTGAATTTATTATACTTTATATGTGACTTTTAAGATAAATGAAGAAAATTACTTCAGCAAGTACTGCCAAGCATATCTCAGTAAATTAGATAAATTGAAGCTATTGGTAAGACTTTAAATTACTGATTGCCATGCCTACTAAATGTTTCAAACCTCCCTGTCTGTCATCATAAAACAATCTTAAAAATATTTTACAACACTAATGTATATTAGCAACTGTAGTGGTATTCTGTAAGGATAATTAATAATATATTAACACATAATAAGTCTTGACTTCATAAATTTGAACAAAACACAACTATTCTCAGCAAACAGTCTAACCAGCTTTGTAATTATCTTGACTATTAACAAAGTGCTTTTTTAAAAGCAATGTAAAACATATATGTTAATCAGCAGTAAAAGTACCCAACAAATGTAAAATACATATAAAAGTAAGTCAGCTAATGTAAAGTTCAATATATATCCACTGGACAATCTTCAGTACTTGGGTCTTCACTATCACATATCCTAGTTCAATACCTTGATTGTAGTCTCATTAAGAGTCTTAATAAAGTCTCATTAAGAGTCTTAATAAACCATGGTATCTTAGGATTAATACAACATGGTCGTTCTAATCCTCGTACATGATGACCCATCCCATAATAGATCATTAGAGTATAAGACTGGATGTTGATCTTGTCCTATAGGTAGTCCAGACTCACAATAATAATCAGTAATGTACCCACTCTGGTACATAGTTTTTTTACTGTCACTATTGCATGGACAGAGATAGGGAGGTTTGTTATTTCCCACTGCCTCACGCACACTACAAGAATAAGTCCAGATATGTTTACGAGGATTGCTGCCAATAAGTAGTGGTAACCCCACAACATATGTGTTACAGTTTTCAATGTTGGAAATGACATTTGAACTATGCAAAGGTGGAAATCCATCTGGTGTACAAAGTTGATAGCCACTTATATGACCACAGACTTCACTGTAATGAATGCAAAGAGCAGAGTAAACTATAGATGAAGACATAGGTCGATCACAAACTCCATGATCTATGTTGTTAAAACAGTCGCAGTGTTAGTCCAGGAGGACAAGTAGCTTAGGTTCACTCATTTTGAGGTAGCCTACTCTCATCTAGCCTCTGTGGTCATCACAGTAAACTACCTTCCATACCACACTAGATAGATACAAGAGAACAATTAGAACCTTCCATTGTGTGATAACCTGATTTGACTGAAAACATTTTGTTTGAAGAGGTCTGAACAACTTAAGGGAACTTTTAACAAGAGGAAGGAAGTCAGTTGGGACAGAGAATAAATCTTACAACATTGTTCTCTCTTTTTTGAACTTCTTTCCATTGTTACTAGGAAGGACAACAGTATTGTTCATATAGAGACAAAGGAGATGGAGTTACCAGCCATTCTAGATGACCCTTGTAAGTACTGACAGTTATTGTAACCAAAAGAAGAAAATCATAATATTATCATTCACTTTCACTCAGTTCACAAGTGATAGTTCTCAAAACTTCATAAATTGCAGTTCTTTAATTAGTTTGTTCTAAATTTGGTTATACTTACTGATTGTTTATTCTATATTTATTGTAATTTCATATTATTATCAGCTCTATCATATAAATAGATTGTTGTCATTACTAAATTATTGTTATTTCAAACTGTTGTCTTTAATAAATTAAAGCTTAAAAGTTGTTTGCAGAAGTAATATTGTTTACATTATTAATAATAAATAAATGCCTAATAAATTATCTCTATATATACACACTATTTTAAATGCACAGCGCATACAAAAGCCATAAAGCTTGTGAATTAGCAATATATATAAAATAGATTATGGCATGTAATATACTATAATTGTATTAGGCCAACTGTTGTTGTTGATGATCAAAGCAAATTATTTCCAACAAACATGTTTTTGATTGGGAACAACATCAAACTAGCAATGCAACATCCTTTTAGGTAATCTAAATGTACGTTAATATATGTTTTTTCTGAGAGCTTATTAAACTATATTTTGAACATTCAATAAAGCAAAAGAACAAACATTAACCAACTTTAAAATTATTACAAAGTGTTAAATAACTACATAAAACGTGGCTCTACAGCCATTATAGATGTTATGTCAGTCTGTCTATCTCAACAAGACATTCTATTACGCTATATTCTGGAGAATCAATACATACCTAGGACTCAATTTTAGTTGTGTTGTGTCCACTGATATTAATGAAACTATAGCTATTTATGGCAGTATAGTTGGAGAGCCTGTATATAGCCTTGCAAAATGAGAGAAATGAGCACAGAATGTTACTTGAAAGTAAGAGTATAACCTTACTGCATATATTTAATCGCTATGTGTTACTCTCTGTCAAAGCAGAAATTTGTCTCCCTCTAGACAGGTTGTATAAATTGATATTATACAGTTGTCATTAGACATTACAAGGTTTAATTGTTTTAGTAATTATATAGATTGTGCATTTAATTTGAAAAACAACTTAAATATAGTTTATATACTAAGGTAAATGCCTTTACTGAATTAACTAGCCTTATCCCTTTGTCAGCTTAATAATTTCTAATATAATACAAACTTGCAGGCAAGTGCGCTTTCAGCTATATAAAATAATTGTTTTTAATAAGTTTACTTTGACTTGCAGCTTATCTGAGTAGCTCATAATGTGCTATTGAAGATGAAGCTATATGTATCTTAGAGTAACTGCATTACCAACTGAAGTTTGGAAGTTATACTTCATCAGAAAGATTAAAAGTGACAGATGATAGGATTGAAGGGATGTGAGGATAATTGAAGAAGTATACTGCAAAAAAATAGGGACTAAAAAAGTATTATAATCCATTTTGCATAGAGGAGGATTATTTTTGAGGTGCTACATAAGTGCTATAGCTTACCTTTATACAAAAGCATTGTTATTTTTACCAGTGGAAAAATAACATTTAGTTAATGGTGTGATTTTGAAAGTAACAATGCTGAAATGGCAGAAAGCCTCCAGACTACAATCCATAAACTGTAATCCCAATACTGTAAACTTTTAAACATTTAGTTCTAAAGAGTTAACGTTAATCTAAGCTCCGTTTCTGCCATTTCCACTATATTTCTGTCTTTCTACTGCTTCTCATGATTATAGGGGTCTGAATAGTCTCATAAGGAAACTGGAATAAAGGTCTCACCATATGTTATAATGGGGAGGATATTATAACTATGAACACCATTGTTTGTAAGTTTTGTAAACAATAGTGAATGATTAATAATATTAAAAAAAAGAATAAGTTGAACTCTGTTTCCAGAACATACAATTAATTTGAATATCAATCAAGGAACTGTTAGTCATGCATTTCACTGTCTCAATGAGACTAGTATCTCCAATTCGCAAGTTTTTATAAGCTAAGTTTCATTCATAAAAAATAAGTCAACTGCTAGTTTCAAGCAAAATTGCTCTACTTTTATCGTCTACTATTTTTTAGGGGAAACATTGTTAGTAAAAGAGGAGAAAATTATGTGATGAGAAATTTAAACAGAAAATAAAAGTAAGCGAGAAGACAAATTAAGAATAAACTTACTATTATATGAACACAAGTCTGTCTTTAATAACTTGATAACTATCTAATTCTTAAAAACTACTCTTCGTCTTTAATAAGTGTAGTTGCCTTATTGTAGTATTTTTATTAAGTGATGCACATATTGTTGTGATATCATAATTGTTCAGTGAAGTATTGTTAAGATATAGTCTTTTCAGTGATGAAGTTGTTTGTATTAGATCTGCGATCTGCTATGGTAACTGGTACTAACTTAAGTGATCTGATGATTACCTCCGAGTTCAGTGTTAGTCAACGTTTCATTTTTAGTAAGTTCTTCACAGATATATGGACTTCATTATCAGTGATGTTAACAGTTGTAGAGATGTAGATCTTTTAAAGTTGTATTACTGATAACATAGTAGATAAGTGAGTCATATCTTCATCTGTGATGTCAGTAACATCATACAACACGAACTCTTATGCATTTATCTGTAAAGAGATATCACTGACTTGTTGATACACCAGTAAGTGAAGAGGACCACAGCACTAGTCTCTTTATGTTTCAAGATTTTTTAGTATCTCTGATAATATGGATACACACTACTGTCCAATGAAGTGTCCCATATATAAAGAGTCCTCGCTGTACACTTATTAAGATGTTTATAATAACTGCAGTATTTCAGGAGATGATGAGTTGAGATAAATACTCCATTCCTTTCCTGTTTGTTGTTTTTTTATAATTTACTTATAACGGTCTTCACTGTGTGTTATATGGTTCTAGAGAGTGTAACAATTTAGTTGCTCACTGACACTTACAGTGTCTCTGTTATAAAACAGAGTTAGTAATAGTAGAGTACACACATCAATATCTTTATAAAGTTGCTCACCAAGACAAATAAAAGTAGAAAATGATCTACTAACACAAGACAATATAATGTACAGAATATAATATAGTTCATATAGATCAATATTACTGACTAACTAGAGCTTCTCTTTGAATCTTTTTTTTGACAGAGAGTCGGTTATCGCTTCATAATAGCCGGGTAAGAAGCATACTCCCACGTGGAAGTTACACGCGTTGTTCAGCTACGGTTGCTACGTTTATATTCAGGAAGTAGGAGGGGTTGCAATGGGTCTATACAACACAAAAACACCTCCTGTCATAGTAATGGCAGTAGGGAATACGCATGCGCACACATTTTATAGCTTATACAATCACACTTTGATTAGTGATTTGTAGATCGTGAGAAAGAGTATTCGGTTACTAGAACGTTGTAAGGTAAGTAAAATTGGACTAATAATTAGTTTATAATGGATAGTTTACAGATAATCTTAGTACACATATCGTTACTATAGACTGTAGACCAAAGAATCAAACTATCTCAAGCAATGAACCATTTAATACAAGTAAGTACATTTAATAGTTTATATACTACTTATGACATAACTTTATAAATTGTTAATACTCTTCTTTGAGAAATTCTTTTGTCAATCCACCTTCAGTTCAGCATTAAACAGAAATAGTCTAAAAGGAAAAAATTTGGATATTATAGTATCAAGCTTCAATGTTTTTAGCATAGTCACAGCAGTCAAGTTATTACAAACTAGGGAATTCATATCGAGTACCCAAGAAAAATGGCGAACTGTAAGTCGAAATGTTAAGTATTGTACGATTTCGTAAATCAAGTCTTAATATGTGAAATGCCATAGATATACTTTATAACATTTCCGTTACCTTTTCTGGTCGACTCAGTAGTCAGTAGGCTACCTCTGTAGCAGAGGAGACACTGAAGATAGCCTAGTGGATTTGCCAAACTTTAGCTTTATCTGTAATGTACATTGCAATAATTGTAAAAAATTAATGCGTAGTGAAACTAAGAAATGACTAGGACTATAAATGCCAACAAGAAGTCCCTATTAACCATTTATGGTAAGTAATCTTTTAGGTTAAGATCTAACTAGGAGTTTAATCTCTCATCAATAGATTTAGACCATAAACCAGCCTAAGCCATAACTGTAAACACAAGCCTGGTTCACAACTAAATATGGACTCCTGCTGGTATATAGATCCATCTTAACACCAATTAATTACTATTCCACCATATTTTGTAGTACTAGTGATGAGGAATGTTTAACTCCACAAGTCTGTATTTGGGCGATGATATGGATACCTGCTCGCTGGAAAGAGTACATAGCAAGAGAACTTATAGCCAAGGAACTGCAATTCTTGGAGCAAAGTATTGTGCCATACATGTTTTGTATGGCTGATTTTTATCCTAAAGACACAAGAGTGAAGATAGATTTGTGTATGGTGAAAGGGACTGTGCTTGTGACCTTAAATGTATTGTAGTTGTTCCTCCTAAATTGGTGCATGTAGACTAGCACAGTGGTATATACTGATTAAGTCTGTGTTTTTAGTTTGAAATATTTTGACCTAGTGAGTATGTGTACACAATTGATTATTTTAGTCTATGTATGCAAACGTTGAAGGTGATATGAATATTTTTAATTTTCTTACTAGTTACATGCAATTGTTACAACGTTTGAATTTCTCTATTAATAATCAATAAATGTACTTTTATGTTCACTGTAGAAATAGTCACTGTTCATCTAGTGAAGACTTCAACTGGAAAGAAACAAGAAGATTTGTCAAATCTTGTATTGAGGAATTTTTAAGTGGAAAGAGCCTTAGTAATGTAATGATACCACTGCAAGAATATTAGCTCTGTTCTACCTGTTCATCAATCGCAGTGGTGATTGTTGATGATAACCTACCATTAAGAAGCATGAGACATGAGTATTATCAAGTAGCTAAAAAATGTAATAGCAACAAAATACATAACAGTTTGTTAAATATGGTATGATAGATTCATGTGGGTTCTTCCGTGGTGTGTCAATGCCAACTTGAAATTGCTCAAAGCGCAACTCCCAGAGATCAAATCCAATTCCCTGTCATACTTTGGTTGCTATGGCAGCACAGCTTGAAATACCTGATGCCCAAAAGCATCCCTGGGAAAAAAACAGTATGACAGTCGACAGTAGCTACTCTGAAGAAGACCCAGATGGTTATGTGATACTGGTATAATAATATCAATACTATCTCAAGTTAATGCAACATGGTTTTATATTTGACAGTGGGGATATAGTGAATATTGTAATAGACTTCTACAACACCCTGAAACAACTGATATTAAAGACAAAAGCAAGGTCAGTTCAACTTTGGTATTGCAATCAGTAACATACAATGATGCTTCTCTTTGTAGACAGACGGACAAAGAGCAAACATCTGAAAGTGTGCTCTATCAATGTGATCAGATTCTACGACAGTAGTATCTAAGGAGATAAGGAAAGAAAAAGGTAATGCTTTTGAAGAGTTTCAATATAATACAACTATTGCATATCCAAGGCTTTGATTTGCGTGAGAAACCAGCACAAACAAGTAAAATAGCTAAATGCCAATAGCATTGCAATTCATGTTTAAGGTGTATCTCTTCCTACCTTCACATGAATCGTGTACACACAGCATAAATGTTAAGCTTATTACATGGGTTTCCAGATATTTTTATAGAAAGTGTATCTTATATTAGTACTAGTTTTCAGGCAGTGAATGAAGTAAGCCCTTCACAGCATCTATATATACTTAGCTAACAGATAGTACATTCTAAATCAGTAACATGGGTTGTCTGACAAGTTTTATAGGAACATGTGACATACAGAATTTACAAGAGTAGCTAAGAGAGCAAATCAAAGCAGAAGAGGTGTTTAATGAGCTGCGATCTGGTCATCTGCTAAGTGCAGATGTTCATCAGACATCTAGTGACAAGGAAAGTGTTTCTTTCCAAAACCTAGAAGAGAAGTTAATATTAAGATTTAATCAACTTTTCAATAAAATGTAATAAACCCATTTGCAACATCCATTATGACAACTTGCAGTCAGATATTCCAAACATTAGTCCTTTACAGGTAACCTGGTTGATACTGCACACAATTTGACGTTGACACCAGTAGTTTGATAAGATGCCCAGCATAGTGGACGAGTACTGTAACACAGGATTGGCCTAACATTGTGACTATCACCAAGAGTGGTGTATTTAAAGATGTGAATTTTTTCACTAGGCATAGCCAGAAAAGGAGTTAGTACCAACTTCAATTTTTTAATGTCACTTAACCATCTGAGTTCGATTTTACTAACTTTAGTTATGACTCTAATATGTTTATTTTATATAAGCTTCAAAGAGGCAGTATTATGGAGAAACCCAACGTGTTTAACAAACCAACCAATTTAACAATTATTATCAATGTAAGTAAACCTTTCACTACTAGACATCTTGTGATTATGACATCAAGATATTTATATGAACAGGTTGAATTTGTTCAAAGCTTACACTAATAAGGGAGTTATTAGCTAAAAATTGCTTGGTTAGCCTGGGATACCATACTTTATTAAGTAGTTACTTATTTGCTGGACATACACTACAAGCAAACAGTAGTCATCATATTGGGTAGCTCAAACAATTAAACAGTCTTGTACCCAAGGAATTACTTTTATGTTTTTTACATCAATATTAGATAATTGGTCCCCTTTAAACTCCCACCAGCAATCATCCTTCCACTTCATACTATTCTGTCTTCACAGACAGGCTCCATTAATTACTAACAAATGTTTTATGTAAAAACTGTCCATGGAAGGCAAAAGTTAAAAAGTCAATTTGTTTAAAAGTTTGAAGTTATTGCAAATTTTGCTTACCTCAAACTGTGCCAGAATGCCAATTGCAACAAACTAAAATGACTACAGAAACTGTGGTGAATTTTTTGCACTTTAATGCTTCATTTATTTATATGTTTACTATAGTCTGCATTATTATTATCAGTAGTAGTAGTATTGTACATTTTGAGTGTCATTATATCTAATTGGTCTCGTGATCATAATCCTTTCTCATCTCTACAGTCTACACTACGTTCTATTCTTTATTATAACATATCCATGAAAAGCTGTCTAATCATATACTCACAAACAGAATCTCATCCAAGCTACAACAAATAGCAACAACGTAACAAAGGCCATAAAATCATGCTAGCTAAGAAGGTCCACACTGTTTCAAGTCCTTTGAGGCCATAATATTTCAAGCTTAGTCACAAGGGTCCTTAAAAGTTGGTGATAACAGTTCTAGAATTTGAATTTTTTATAAACCACGGTTTGTTGGTGTTAATATAACATGGTTCATCTAACACTTCACATTGTTGTTCATCCCATTAGATGTCATCAGGATACAGGACACTACTCCATTTACAGCTCTTCCTGACTCACTGTAGCAGTCACTGCCAAAAATCTTGGTATATCTGTGCTATAAGCTTCCAGAATTATATAAGGACATACATGCATGTTTAAGAGGATTATTGTCGATATGTAGTAAACACACATCGCCATAATATTATCAATATTGGATTATCAACAGAAAATCCACTTCACAAATCTTGTACAAACCATCTGGTGACACATAATGTGTTTTCTCACTCATCAATATACTTGTTCTAAGTAGTTTCAGCATATTATCAAGAATACTGAAATCTGACTACTAGCTAATGAAGATGGTCAACTGCATAGACTATAGCTAGTCTTATTATTTTCTTTTTATTGTTGTCCAGATGGACATACAGATTAGGCACACTCATGTTGACGTAGCACAATGGCATCCAGGCTCCTTTTATCACATCTCTACAGTTACTACCCTCCACTTCACAGTAGACTGTTATAAGAGAATCATTACACTGCAAAATTTAGGTGGGCTAACCTGCAAAAATTTAGGTGGGCTAACATCAAGGGGAATACTCAACATCAATTTTTGCCTTTTCCACTATGGGGGTAATGATTGGCCACTGCATAAATGATATATAGGTGGTAATGCTTCAATTACCAAATGGAGATGTGACATGATGCAGTTTACCTTTGTGGTTCATTTTCTAAACTGTGTGGAATTGGCAAGGCTAAGTGTTAAAGATATTATAGATCGGATAATAGATGTATTTTGACTTTTTAGCTTTCACAGTAGTGTTGATGAGGTTTGATATCTAAAGCTGAAAGTTGTAAGTAAATGAAGAACTCTGTTTGAGAGGATAATAATCAGTAGTAACAATCAAAGAAGTTGAACGTTATATTACTTCACAGTAGTTTACGGTGTCATACCATTGATAAATATCACTATTGTTTGTTTAATACCTAATTACTCATCATGTCAGAAAAAGTGTAAGGCAATATTACAATTGCGATAATTTTTATCAATGAAATATCATAATAATGGTCACAATTTATTTTAATATATGGAATATATGCAATAATCGTACTATAATTATAAAAATAACTTGAAGAACTAAATATTACCAATGTAAACAACTAAGCTATATAATAGTATAATCAGAAATGCAATCCTTTTTGTGTCAGAACTATATTCTTGATGATGAAACCAACTATGATGAACACTCTCTATTATTTCCATGTTTGACAATAGTAGTGAAGTTATAAATAATGCCAAAAATATTTTTGTGGTTTTGTTGCAGAAAGAACAAGTTTTCACTGTGAGAGAAACTAATGTCTTCTGAGAGTCAGTTAGCTCCCTCCTTCAAAGAAATTGAAACTTGAATTGACAAATCTCTACCGATCCTTTTTCTTTTTCTGACAATTTTAACTCCAGATTAGTTTAGCAATGAGAAATCAGATGACGCCTCCCAAGAGTCCTTGACAAAATTATAATAGCTGTTGCAAGAGCAGTGTTTGCTTTGAAAATGTACTCAACTTCATGGAATTGGAAGGTGTCCATACAAGCATTTAAAAGATGGGGTTTTTACGAGCAACATATGGTTCACCATTTGTAAGTTTTTATTTATTTATTTCATTTATCTGCATTCAACTTAATTACTAGGGCCATATACTTTCTGGGCTCAAAAGCTGTTTTAAGGAATTTCGTAGAACACCACGTAATATGAAAGTGTCAAAGTTTCTAGTACAAACAAGGAAAACTACCTAACTCCTGTTGATGATGATGATGGTGAAGACAGTGTGTCATATCAACATCATATCAAAGTTATGTCTGCTGAAAACTTTTTTTGAGTAACCAAATGAATCCATGTGTTGATAAACTAATGAAAGTCACCTTTAAGCAACGGAGGCATGAGGTACTCTATAAAGCACTAGTACTGTTATTAAAATATTTGCTGGACACATTTCCCTCTTTCCACCATTACAGTCAAATAGTATTTTATAAGATCTATCCATAATATTTCTTTCCTAGTTAATCGCAGAACTAGGCCGAATTCTTTCAAAGCCCAACATTCTTATTTCAGCCAGAGATCATGGGGCTTCATGGGTTCCCAAGTTATTTCTTTTTTCTAAGAAAGTATGTAATAGTAAAGATGTTAAGGATTTAATACTACAGTTGAATCAAGAGGATAAATCTCTAGGTATGTTGTTTCATTATTGAATTGATACAAACATGAAAAAAGGTTTAATAACCATGTAATGGATAATAAACATTGTTATTTTTGTCAGATGTGTATACAAGTACACATTACCCAATACAATTACTTTACTTACAATCACATTACTTGGCAATTCGAGATGGAAAGCAAAGGACTGAAGTAGAGAATGCTGTTGTATTTGTTCCAGTGAGTCAAAGTAAACTTGTAAATTTCATGTACAATGTAATGGCTTTCCTTTATAAACAAAAATAGTCAATCTAATGTACAGTTTCATTTCATAATGATTATTATGATTTTTTAATTCTTTTTCAACAGGAATCAGTTGATATTAATGCATTGTTACACATGTCAGTCTGCCTACTCAACTGTGCTCATCCAAGATGTAGCTGCTATTCTAGTTGTAGAACGCCAAATCATATGCAATATGCCAGTCAAAGAGGTTCCTTTAGGTCTAATGGCAGCATTTTTATGTGTTTTATATGGAATATTAAAGAGGTGTACTACAAGACCATTGAAGATCTGAAAGCAATAATTGAAGTTTCAACTAGTAAGTCACATCACCAGTACTACATCCTACAGAAGTATGAAGTGCTTATGTGTGGTGATGTTGAGAAGGTATACAGAAGCAAAGTCACCAGAAGAGTACTATGCAAACAATAGAAGACACCTATGACATAATAGCAAAGCCCACATAGCCACTGGCTATGGTGGTCATGACAGGATGATGAAACGTTTTGGGCAAAAGTGTGCTAATATGCTAATATCACAACAGAAGCTGTTGAATTATTAAAGAGTATGACAAATGAATAAATTTTTTAAAATTTGAATAACTGATTTGCGCAAAAAACTGGATTATTATTTCAGTAATAACACAAAATCCCTAGATATTTTAATAAATTCATGAAATCCCTAATTAAAACAGTCATTTCTACTGTAGGTTTTATGGATTTCATGAAATTCCTACTTCACAATTTTACTGTAACATATATAGAACAGAGGAAAACTTTTGCAAAGTCCATTGACTCTCATATCGGCCACTTCTATAGGTAAAGAAATTTCAAAAGCATTATTGAAAAAGGGCTTGCTTCAGTATGCAAAGAATATTGTATTCTATCACTGTTTTCTCATAAATCAATCCATCTCATAACATCATTAATTTGATTGTGAAAATCACAGCATTCTACAAATTTGTCTCAGAGACACTACAAAGTAGATATACCTTCCTCTGAATGATAATAATGTAGTTTCAAAGTGATGGTTAAATTACTCGACATGAGTAACACTAAGAAATAAGAAAGTTTAGTGGGACAAAAAAGGAGTGTGAAATTTTGCAATTTGCTCGTAGTTCAACATCTACAAATGCTAAGCAGCATAGAACATTTCATTAGCCATAAGATAGTTTTCTAAATGCTCAACATAAGACCGCTCCAAGCAGTCCTCCTAATTGCCTGAAACTTTCTAAAACTATCTGTTGCTTCTTATCTATGTAGTCTGATAACCCTCTTATGTCATATAATGAGAAGAAACATTTTTTAAAAAAACAAATGGGCTTACAGAGCATAGTATAGCAGTACAAACAATATACAGATTAACAAATAGTATTGTTATTTAACATGATATATATATATATAATCATCATTGTTTAGTCAATATCCCAATTTTCAAACTGGCACATAAGTGTCCTACCTCATCTGTTCAACAGATGGACAAACCTGTCATAACAGGTTTGTCATCAGTCTCATCAACTTAGTTGTTACAGGAAAAAACAATATTGTGTGCAGATTGACAAACAAGTCATTTAAACCAGTTTGTCAAGTCAACATTGTGACAAACATTTATAGAAAAACATTTTGTCAAATCACAATAAATGTACACATATATATACTTACATGTACTTGTAAAGGGTACAATCTTTCCAGCAAGTACTTCGGCAGCTATAAGTTGTTGTGAATACAAAGTGACTTGTATAGTGAGAGGATAATCTTGTTCTTTTCAGGTCTGATCATAGCCTTAAAAACTGTAAAAATTGAATATGTTAACAATATCAGTAAACAAAGAACAACAAGACATTCAGATTTGTATTAGAATTCTAATCAAGGATATTCAAGTGTTCATTAGTTATAAGTGAATCATGACAATTGGTTTACAAAGACAGTGAATCACAGAAAAATATATAAATGATGATATTTATAGATAATATATACTGGTCATGCATGTTTGAAATCCTTATCTACTTCAGTGGTCATTTGTAGTGGCTTTAAATATCCCTTTTTTTTCTCTTATGATGCATCAAAAGCTCAAATATTTTAAAAGACATATACAATGTCAAACATTCAAGTATTACACCATATATAATTATATTTTAGTATCTCTTTCATATATACTTTCCTTTTCAACAGCTCTATTGCGAACTATAGTATCATTTTACTGCGTCCTAACAACTACTTCTACTTCTTGGACTCAAAGTACCTAATGCTTACAATAATAGTCGTTGGTGGGGTGGACAAAACTAAACGGAGTTCCGTTTTCCCTAGTATCCAAATTGAACTTTAAATTTGCATTCTAAATTTAGTTATTTATGACTCATCCTCTGTATTGTCTATTGATTTAATTATATAGTAATTACTTTCAAAATTATTGAATAAAAACAAACTCTCAAATTCAGTTATTCATAGTAATAACTTTATTTTTGAAAGCAACTAAGCCACTCATTCACTATATTTTTAAGCAGCCGCAAAACTTCTAAGGCCACTGCCCATGTTCCCAATGAAATTGCAAATTTTATTTTTTTCATTGACAACAGACCCACTCCCATTTCAAATATGAGTGGTCACTACTTGAGACATACCTTTAGCTTTAAAATCCAAATAGTAAATGCTTAACTTTCATGATTGTAGCTCCAATATTAAAGTCATATTTTACTGTATTATGGTAAATAAAGAACTATAACATAAATAGATAGATTAAAATGTAATAGTCTATAATCATATAATAACAGCAGTGGACTAATCATATCTGTGTTATGGTATGTTAGTGCCCAAGATTATTGTAAATTAGTCACTTAAAGAATTGTATCTTGATATAATATTCTTCTTATATGTTGTATCCAAGGTGATGTAAGTAATTACATGAACATGTATATATTGTGTGTATATGTGACATTAAGTTCAAACATAGCTTATGTTAGTACTTATTAGATATATATAATATTCCATGTGACATATATTATATGCACCAGTGTTTGTTAATATCTTGTATTGTGTTAGTATTATCAAGATATATAGTAATGAAGAAATCAAAGAAAACAAATGGGACATTGAGAAATCTATGCTCTGCTCTCAGAACCATTTGTTACATAGTAATATAGACTGTTATATAGCAAGCATAATAAATTATATATAATATATTATTATATTTTCTTACATTATACATTACCCAGTATTAATAATATAGGATGTGTATTAGTATAGTGTTACTGATATCAGGCTTTATTACAGGTACACACATACATGTAAAATTGTTATTCACAGTTAAAGTTCAAGTTTAGTGATATTAGTATTGATCACCCATCATCACATCATCTTCCATCTAACTTTCATATTCCACTTGTAATTATGCTAGCACTACCTAATAACTTTATTGGAAAGTGTATATGTCAATGAGAACATAAAATTAAAAGAAATTTTCTTTCTTGTTAAGAAGATTGAAAGTGAAAGATATCAATAAATGCATGACAATATACAAAATAATTTTAAAATGTATCTTCTGCTATCTTCTCTAGATTTATATACCCTGGATTCTATAACTAAAAGTCTTATTAAAACAGCAAACAATATCCTAAATAAAAGTGCCCCATGTACTATCACTTTTGTAATATAAGGAATATAATATTATAGTTAGTGTTAATCAAGCAATGCATTAATTTTTTGTGGTGCTTCATAAATTGTGATCACCGATTCTGACTTAGTTTACAGGTAATTTCTGGAACTACAGAGAATACATCAATAAAAATGATACCAATAATTAATCATTGTTTTGAAAAAACAATTTAATTATAAACAAAATTAGCATTTTGTCATTTCTTTACTATTTCGAGATTTCTCAC
The DNA here is from genome assembly GCF_016097555.1 of Gigantopelta aegis. Taxonomy (NCBI): domain Eukaryota; kingdom Metazoa; phylum Mollusca; class Gastropoda; order Neomphalida; family Peltospiridae; genus Gigantopelta; species Gigantopelta aegis. The sequence continues at coordinate 41,350 of NW_024533873.1, read as the reverse complement.
CCTACAAGTGTACTAATTTGTATAAATGATGCAAGTTAGACAAAAAATGTGCAATTGCAAATTTGTACACTTAACCTGATCTGCAAAAAGGAATTTTTGTGTTGCACACGAAACAAGTTTTACAGTCATATTAATAGAATAAAGCTATTATAAATAAAGATATAGTATATATTATATCTCATTTCTTTCTCTCTCATTACAGACTGGTTTACATCAATGGTACTGTATATATTATTATTTATTGATGATGAGGTATATAAGTCACTTGATTCTTCAACAATGTCAGTTCAATTGAACAATATATACATTGTTTATATTATTATGTATTTTGTACCTAATGATGTCAATAGTTTTGTAATGTTCTCCTGTAATGCTGTAATGTTATTAATATTTATTTAACTTTAAAAATTAGTAATAAAATAATTTAGTCAACGGAAGTACATAGATCACTAAAATTCTGACAGCTTAGAATAATTAACAATCACAGAAAATTCCATAAATAGAGTTTTTTTAGACACCACACCATCTCGTCCTCTATTCAACTTACAATCTCGCACCTACAGTAACATTACTTTGTCTTTGCTAGCAGGAGATATATCTTATATGTATAAGTAACAATATCTCTTTATAAAGTTTTGCTCACCAAGACAAATAAAAGTATAGAAAAATGATCTATTAACACAAGACAATATAATGTAGAAAGAATTATAATAAGAAATTATTGCTATAATGGTTTTATTACTCTGTCTACTAATCTAAACCTATATTTTTGAACAATAATATTTAATATTAACTAGGATCAGTTGATGTGTGTGATTGTACAACATCTATTATTACTGGGGTGACCTTTGTAACCTAGTCTAGGGGGAGTACATCTTTGTCACCAGTCTAAGAAGAGACGAGAGCTGAGTAATTATTGTCTTCAATCATTTCAACTTACATTACATATATTGCGGTCATATCCAGTGATCTCATGTCTCACATCCATTATACTTTATCCATTGAAGGTATATAATCCTTCATTATAAGTACATCATCCATATATCAGTGTATAGTTTAGTACTAATACAATTGTCCATTAATATCATCTCATCATTTTACTATGTCAATGAACAAACATCTCTACTTCAGAAACATGTACTGTTGAGGCATATAAGTGCAGAGTTAAAAATAATGCCCACCCATAAATAATTGTTAGAGAGAAATAAATTAATTGTTAATAAAATGAGAGAATATAAAAGGAGTGAGAAGACAGATTAAAAATAACAACAAACTACTTACCATCAACCAGAACACAAGTCTGTCTTTAATACATGATAACTGTCGAAACTTCTTACAATACTCCCTCATATTCACTTGATAAGTGTAGTTCCCTTATTGTAGTATTTTTATTAAAGCGATGTACAAATTATCTTGATATCATCATTGTTCAGTGAAGTACAGTAGAGACGTAGTTCTATTAGTGATGTATTTCTTTGTATTAGATCTGCTATTGTACTGTACTGACTGAAGTGATCTGATGATTACGTCCGACATTCAACAAAACCAACGTTTGGTTTTTAGTAAGTCCTTCACAGATATATCGGACTCCTTATCAGTGATGTTACAGTTGATGAGACGTAGTTCTTTTAAAGTTGTATTATTTGATAATACATTTAGATAAGTGAGTCATAATCTTCATCTGTGATACCTAACACCCAACAATGTAAACTTTTCAAGTGTATTATTATTAAGAGACTATCACTACTTGTTACCAACCAAATACCACTATAAGTGAAGAGTACTCCAGGATTAGTGTCTTTTATTGTTTGTTACTTTTTTGTATCTCTGATAATATAGATACAACTTACTATCCAATGAAGTGTTCACTATCTCAAGACTCCTCGCTTGTACAACTTATTAGAATTGTTTATAACAAATTGGAGGGGCTGCAGTACTTTCAGGAGATGATGACCAGAGACAATAGTCATCTCTTCTGTTTTGTGTTCCTTTAAAGGTTAATTAACTTATAACATCTTCACTTTCTACGACTACAGCTTGTTTATAACCACTCAGACTAATGAGGACCATACACTCATTATCGTCATTCCACTGAACTCTTCCAGTTGTTAATTTATCTTTCACTTTCACTTCTCCTATACAACAGAGTAAATGAGTATATAGTAAGTAGACACATAGTATACTCTTCCAGTCTTTCTTTTATAACACACTGACAACAGTAGAACACATAGTACACTCATGAAAGTTCATTACTGTTACTTTTACTGAATAAGGTTACTATAGCAACAAATTGCAGGAAGCATGGTTTACTATTACATTTGAGGACTGGTATGTTCTACTGGTTACAGAGAAACCAATCCTATCATACTAATAAAACACTGCCACATAATGGAGTTCTAGCATAGTTCTGGGAAGGCCATCTAGAGAGGAATTGTCTGGTAGCCTAGCCTGACAAACCACATTGTTTTTATAGTTGAGTGTGACAATAAAAACTGCTTTGATCTAATAGAAGGCCTGAAAACTGAATTATTCTTTAGGCATTTCCTGTTTGAATATGGCTTGTTTTAATATCAATCCTTCCTGGAGTCTGATAAAAGGATTTGTCTTACCAGGTATTAATGTAAACATGTTTGGGTCAGAAAAGCCACTTCTTTATATATTAGTATCTTAACATTGTAACTAACTTGTTTCTGTTGCTAGTACATACATAGTAATGTTATCATTGTTTTAAATCATGTCTTATTTTGAATCTACTATATAATTTTGTTCTATTATGACATGAAGGCTACTAATTGTGATTACTGCCATGATGTTGCGTGGCTGATGCTTTGAAAGTTCTAGCTACTTTGATTTCCTGTCTTGTAATATAACCTAGTTGGATGATGTAAGTAACTCGCATCTTTATCATTAGCTTTATCCTATAATTAATCCTTCAACTCTGATATAAATGAAGGTTCTATATCAGTAGTTATATCATTTCTATTACTACATATGCTAAATTTAGCATAATCTTAAAGGATCTCCTGAATAAACGATATAGTCTTAGCCCTCTTACCCCTCGCCACTGTATAAGAGGTATATTAACATTGACCCAGCATTTAATAATAATAATAACTATATATAACTTACTAATAGTTTCTGATGATCTTTTAACAGTTAGTGCAATTTTCTTTCCTCCTTCTTTAACAATATTGATAGCATCAGTATGTGAAATATTTTTAGTTGAGTAACCATTAATTTTTCTAATACTTCATCACCAACCTAATAATAATTATACTATAAACCACACCCTCCATTAATTATAGATATATGTCCCTTACTCTAAGTCGTCCATCTTTGTCTGCAGCTCCATCCTTGTCTATTCTCGTAACTTGTATAGCAGTATTAAACTCTGTTCCTCCATTAATACAAAATCCAAACACATTTGTGATTTTTATAGTAAACTCTATATGATGTATTTCACCTATATTAGGATAGCCACACCCTAGTTCAGGATAAGAAGAAGTTATTTATAGAATAGGTTCATTGTCTCAGTGGGCGGAGCAACTTAAATAACTATACTAGAAAATTCAATATTAAAGCTGATATTATAGTGTGTATTATAATATCTGTAGGTATGAGTTAGCCTAATATGATAATATTGTCTTTGTTAATAATGTCTCATTGACCTCCGCCCCATTTATAAGTGTGATACTATATAATATTATTGGTAATATTCATTATGGGTGTGATCATAAATTATGACTCAGCCCTATATTATTATCTTCCAGTCTCAGATATCTCAATACATAGTAATGCATGCATATAATTTCATAGCACTATAATGGACATTGGTTATATTACTACCTATAGTTTCAGTGATAAGTGATGTCTCTCTCCTGACTAGGCTGTGTTTGAGTCTCCTCAAGTCCTTGATCAGTTACTGGTTTAGAAGTCTTTAGTATGAATGCTAGATCTAGTAATAATGTCAAATAATGAGACGTCACTAATACCAGTTACCTTTTAAGCTCTGTCTTAATCCCTCAAAACTGTTTGTTTCTCTCTCTTAATCTTAACATCAATGACATTGTCACTTCCTGTAGTGTTCTCCAACTCCTTTTGTCTCTCAGCAGACACTGACAGTAACTCTTCCTTAATAGCTAAATAATTATTAATTATAATTATGTACTGACAAATCAGTAACACAGACTATGTTAGTAATAGCTATTGTATTAATAATACCTTCCTTCCATTTCAAAAGTGATGTCAAATCTTTGTTTCTTTTTTCTTTCATTATTTTTCTTTCTACATAGAAATATTAAATTTTAAATCAGATATATCATGTAATAGACAGCTATTAAATAAACAGTAAATTATTGACTATATGGACAAATACCTTCACTTTGTTGGACAACAGATGTATTTGTAAGCCATCATTTTACTGATGGTTTGTTGTAGTTCCAGTCTACTTTTCAAACTCCTTTGTTTTATTTTCTACAATACTTCTCACCTCCTATATATCAATAAATTAACACATGTAGTAACTGTGTCTAATACTACTCATCTCTTACCTTGTTTCTTTGACATTTGTCATAAATAGTGCAGTAGCCGAGAGTGAGTTTTATCATTCCCATCTCTTTTCAAAATGTCTAGATTCTCTTTAACTGTCACTAGTAGAATATCCATCATATATTGTGGAGCATAGCAGGTAACAATAATGGAGTTGTCCCTTTCTTATAGCTCTAACTTGGACTGACTTTGCCATATCTTTGAATGCCTTTGATAGCAGGCCTTCAATATGACTAATAGTGCATCATTTATCTTCCAATCTACAACAAAGTCAATAGTCTCACAGATTAGGTGATGAGATGTTGAATCTATTGCAAAGGCCTGGTCAATGCATACATCAGCCTTAACTTTTTTGCAGAATTCATCAACAGCTGTTTTTGAAATCTGTAATGTGTTGTTTAGAGCCTCATTGATCTTGTAGTAATTAACAATGGCCTCCAGACAACAAATGTTTATGATAGTGCATGAACATTGAACAACATCTATACATCATCAAATGATTCAGCATTAGCCAGTTGAGGTTCTAGTTCTTCAAACATCTTAGATACCTCTTGAGCTCTTTTAAAGAAGGAATGCCAGATTCAATGAGTGTTGATATAGTATCAATAAGATCTCCAAAAGCTACTCTCATTTGATCAAAATCATACTGATATACAGAACGTATTTTGACTTGACAAGAAAACGTTTGTCTGGAAGTTAAAATTAAAAAATTATTATTATTAAATATTTAAAAAATACCATATTCTTCGAGTAAATCTTTAGCAACAGGTACAGTTTGGTTCAGACTTCATTAAGACAATTGCCAAACAATTTTAGTTTCCTCATACACTGTAGTACACAGTGCTCTCAATGGACCATCTCCCCAGTACGCCTCCCAATCTATTGACTTCATCTAATGTCTCCTTAGAGATCACTCTCTCTGTATATAACTTCTGAACAATCTCCATAGGAAGAGTAAGTGGTGTGATCCTATCAGAGTGTTTCTGTAACATTTGACAAGCTGGAGTCGACAGCTCTTCTATCATAAAAAGAAATAATATTGGAAGAATAGTAATTACTCACTGAGCTCTTACCTTTACTATGATGTTTTAATTCTATTAATATTTATTTATATTTTGTTAAATCTAATGAACACAATGTTTCTACTTACTTCTCGTTAAATACTCATGTATTTCAGCATTTTTCTTGATATTATTAACAATAGGACTCTTAATAGCATCAATCACTGCTTCCCAGGCTAACAAGATGTGACTCAGTAGTACTTAACCAGCTCTCAACGACTTGATCAAGATTGTAAGTATTTCTTACAGGACTGTTTGTTAAAGTATTTAAAACACTCTGAGAAACATCAAGTGATACGCCAATTTCAAACCACTTGTCATTAATATCAGCTAATAGACTGAGTAGTTCACGTTTAGTAGGAGAAATACCTGAAAAACAGATATATAAAAATAAATAACAAACAATTCTATCAAGTCTTATATCCCACTTTGTTGTGCCATAGCCTCGCGTTGCTAGTTTTTAGGGTAAACTGGTACACTCAGGGGTTGCTAGTCTATATAAGGGTGTGGTCGCATTCCATCAACTATGAATATTGTATTGTAGTATATATGAATGTTATTTACTATACTTGTGTGTGTTCAGATATTCCTGCTAATAACTATCTGTCTGCCTGCACATCTATCTAGCATTCATCCATTTGTCACTGATCAATAAAAGCTATGATATCACTTCCTTAAATGGTTAGTTTGGTCAACACCTATATAATATTACAGTTAGAGAACATTTAATGTTTATTTATAAATGTATCTGGTCATTTTATGGATCCTATATATGTATAACTGTACATATACATGTTATATAACTGATATTATTATATAATACTGTAGATATGACTTAAAACAAATTACATAATAACATAATGACACTCTTATAGAATCATATTCCATACTGATCAGACAATATAGAGAAAGTATTAATGATTGTCACTAGCTGGAATGAAACTTTAGATGAGAAAGTAAAAGCCTGTCCTACCAATGTGTGTCAGAGCTTAAAGCATTTTTAGGCTTGACTAATTACTATGGTAAATTTCTACCAAATTTATCTACTATTTTGTATCTGTTATATTCACTTTTGCACAAAGACAGGAAATGGAACTGGAAGTCAGGACAAGAAGAAGCATTCAAGATAGCTAAGGATATGATCAGGTCACCCCACTGTACTTGCTCATTATGATGGTATGCAAAACTGGTCTTAACTTGTATGCATCATCCATTCCTCATTAAGTCTCCAATGTCATTGTCCAGTAGGTTGTATAATTAGCTCAATTACCTGCACTTATTGTATTAATTTGGTGGTCATGATAATATAGTCTATTTTGTTGCATACTAAAAACAAAAACCACAGCATTTAATTACATCTTCATATTATAACACTAATATTTGTGAACTAAAAATTTAAACTGAAATCATAATATAAATATCATTGTACAGGCAAATATTTACTGATGTTTTGAAATTTATAAGTAATTTTTACGACTACAATGTTTATATCAGCTATTCTAACTTTAGCGCTGTATACAAACTTTCTGTTCACTGAACACCAATATAGGTACTTGTCTGGCATTGCTGACGATTTAGAATAATTATTAAAATGAAAAGGAGCTCGTGTTGCTGACTCATAAATCTTGTGACAATTATGTTGAAGTTCTAAATACTTGAAACCACAAATATTTAATTAGGCGTGGTTATCTATTAATAACTTCAACAGAGTCCTTGTTTAACATAGACAGTAGAGTCTGAGTAGTCATCAGAAAGTGTTGGCCTGTCAGTGAAAGGTTATAATTACGTTAAATACAAGTTATAATAATTCAATGAAACTGTTTTTATTTAGAAGCGAAAAGGTTAGAACTTATATAATCACAAAGTACTCTCCTCTGTTGTCATACCTCCGTCTCTGAAGACAAAATGAAGTAACATTATAGATGGCATGACTCATTTTTATCGTTTATTAATATAATATATTTTCATTATTTCATATAGCTATTTGCATGTAAACTATATTTGCATTTAACAAGTAATTGTTTTTTTTTAATATCAGTATCGTACTTGCACTAATACAGGTTATATCTTGTCCCAAGGACAAACTTCCATTTACCAGACCACTTTATTTGATATGTAGGTCTTGAGATAAGACAATTTAGTCAAATGACTATATCTTTATTAAATTTTAAACTTTTTATCACAATGACATTTATTGGTATTTCTAGATCTAGATTTATTGATCTAACAGCAGTCCTGGCCTGATCTATTTATGTTTAATTTATTTTTAAATTAGGTAAATTTTGAATTATTTACTGTTGGCGTGGCTAGAGATTATAGCACTTGAAGATGGCAGGTATAAATAATTAAATAATTAATATTTGGTAGCTATAATTGCAATATCACATACCACACCCATTTCACTGGAAAATGAAAGATTTTAATTTTATATAGTTGATAATTTGTTCTCCTTGTTCTTTGGGTACTTTATACTCAATGACCTCATTATTGTTTGGTGGACATAAAATTATTTTCTAATAGTAACTTGTGATATTATATTCTAAGCACTTAATTTGGTAGCATATGATGATCATTGTCAGTGAATCATTGAGTAATAAATAATAAATGATATTAAATAGAAAAATAGTATTATGCATCAAGTACCCTGGATTATTTAATTTATGCCAAATTCCTGATCAAGCTATTATCATAATATATTTGCAAATTAACTTTATTTATATCCTTAGGTTTAAATTCACTGGACAGTAGTCTTTTAGATGAACAACCACCAATTTTAGAATTAATTGAGCATGCTAGAACTGCACAATGGAACCTTTTGGGTGTGAAGGCTAGAACTAGACAGTGTGGCACTAGCTGGATGTCATGACTATTCAGTATGTATCAGTTGTGGATTATGGGAAAGCTGAAAATGCTACTAGAAGAAATTTGATAACTGCACTAATAGCAATAGGACAGAATAATACTGTAAGAATATATAAAGATATTTGAAAAATAAATGAGAAATTGTTTTAAGTATTAATTAGTTGATAATAATTTAAGCTGTTTAAATATATTTACACAGTATTTCCTAAATTCATAGTTAGATTTGTCATCTGTTGATAAAGATGTTAGAGCAGTTTCCTTTTATGTATAAACTTTGCTGAGATGTATTATATATTATTAATTTTTATTTAATTAAAACAATAAGTTCGTCTTTAAATGATAACTATGAATTGTACATAAATGTGAAATAAGGCATCATTATTATACAATAAACATTATTTATATACCATAACATTTAATTGGTGGACATGCACTGTCCATCTATGTGAGGTAGTGAAAAGCTATGGCCCTATACATTGGATTTTGGTTATTCTCTTATGAACGATACAATAGTATCCTTGGCAAATCAGCCACACAAACAAAAAAAAACATTGAATGTCAATTAATGAAGGAGATTTGTTTTAACATCCTATTGTCCTGCCTGAATCATTTTGAATTCTACCATTGTTCATCCACCAGCTCAAATGCTAGGGAAGTTGGATCATGTCATCAAACACTTCAATCAGACCTTAATGATGAAGGCAAGTACTCATTCCAAATACTTACTGACCCTTGATGTTTAATAGACAAACATTAAGTTACCTCACATTAAATTTAGCTAAGCTTCACCCCACTATAAATTTCTTCTCCCAACTCATTTAACAAAAGTATTTATCATTTAAATCTTCATTTCCTTGCTTTAGCTATATAGGAACTCAACACTTTTTGTTGCCCTTTGCAACATTGGGATGTAACGATCTTTTGGACCATTCCTACTCTTTGGTATAACCAATTAGAAACCCAATGGTAGCTTTCATCCTGTAAAGATACATCACTTTGGTTCTTTTTTTTCATTGTTGCGATGAGCGTTCAAACTTATCATAGATGTTTGTTCGTGGTATCCTCACCAATCGACAATTTGGTATAGATAGTAAGGCCCTGTGCAGATCTGTATGTGCTGACAAATTGACATCCAAGTTATTATTGTTTTGTTCCTATTCACTTAATAAAGCAGCATTGTTCGTATTCAGTGATCTGTATCCATGATGAAATTGTTGCTACCAAAAAACAACTCATATTTCTTACTAAGAGTGAAGAAATCCTTCTTCTCTTAAATAATAATTTATTTTTTTACACTTATGATCAGGTTCACTAGTATACATGCTCCTAGTAAAATAATTAATCACTAACTACAATTTCTGCATATGTGTCGGATGATCACTTCTTATACAACATTTATAACCATCATTGTTATAATCCTCAAAGTTATCTTAAAAAAACTTTCCCAACAATATTGGAGACCATTGTTTGTTATCACTTTTGAGCTAAATTACCAAAGTAATACAGATTGATCCTTTTGCTTATTCTTTACCTGTCTATCTGTCCAACTAATAATCTATCAGTCTGTCTCATTTTGTCTAGTTAAAATGAGAAAGGATATTCTTACATTATTGGACTTATAAAATACAGTTCATAACTCAGATTTGGTTAAAGGAGGGATATTGGTCCCTATATTATTAATAGGAGGCTCTTCCCCCTCAATTAACTTCTTCATATATTCAAGATGATGATTTAAATTACTTACGTTTTCCATTATGTAAGGCCCACTCAGTAAAGCTACTACAATTTAACCAAGCACTTTTATTTTCACATTGTTAAGGCACTTTTATTTAAAGTCTCAGTACACCCACGCATATTAATATAATGTTTAGTCAAAAGTTTTGTCACCATATATGAACGTATGAACGTCTTTTATGTTGATTTCCTTGAGCTCTGTTGACCATTGAAATTGTGTCAGCTCTGAAAGGTAATGATTGACATGTTATATCGTAATATAACAACATGAATGGTGATGGTATTATGGCTACTTTATAACAAAAATGTAGTGTTATCATGTATTTAATTGCTAAGATAGCTTTGATACCTTTACTAAATTACTTACCTAAATCTTTTAGACTTTCTTCAATATCAGTTTTGTGAGTCAGATTCATCACTATAGATTACATGATAGCAATATTAATTATCAAATGTTAGACTTATACCTGATAGATTCCTCATCATCTGAAATATTCATCATCACTACCTTCAAAACAGAATTCATTCAAAAGTTCTTCATCATCATCATCCTCAGAATATCTAAAAACCTCTTCACCAGTGAATCGAGTACTGGAGCTCTGAGCCATATTTCTTCTGTTTTAGGGAATATGTATACTATTGCTACACTTAAGTGATTGTTTTTTATTATTTGTTTAATTATAACATTGTATGTAACATTAGTTTGTCCTAACGTTTTTGTTGTGGTTTTGTGTCACTCACCTATGATCGAGATTGCAGTCAAATGGAAGTGAGAAACGAAGGAATATAGACGTACTAATGACAAAATCAAAGCTCCAAACACTGTAGCACTATCCAAGACACTGAAGCAGCCTTTACAATTGTAAAAACAACTATTACAGCTTCCAGAAAGCAAGAAATGTGCGCCAAAACTCACTCGACGTGTATACACGTCTACGGAACTGAATGGCAATTAATTAATGACGTGTATACACGTCTTATGGCACTTAAAGGGTTAATATGGACGTCCATATAAGGACAAGCATCGCTTTGGACTGGATATTTATTAATAGTCATTTTGTCTCAGGACACTGATCGCTATAACCTTGGATGTGATAACATCTATTTTCTTGTTTCAATCAAATTTTTGTTGTCTTTATGTATATCCCTTTAAAGAATTATGTCAACAACTTTCTTTTTTGTGTACATGGAGCTTTTCTTCATTCTTAACATTAATTTAATAGAATCTTTAAAGTCCTATCTACATGAGCAAATCCAAAGCGCTAGCTACTTTAAAATGCCAATCTAATATTCTAGCAATAAGATAATAAATAGGATCCCATATGATATCTTCCATCCTACAGTATCACATGTTCACTCATGCTAAAGTTATGTAAACCTCTTCATGGTGAACAAACTGACATTTATTTTCAAGAAATTTACATGAAAATTTATTTTGGTAGACATATTATTTTACTCTTTCACATATGTCTGCTATAATAGTTTTATAAGTGTTGTTTATATAATATGTAATTTGGTGGTGGTGTACTAACATTATTAGTTTTCATTCACTAGTTCGCAATTGCTATTTGTTTTTTGGTCAATAAAAGATGTTTTATTACTAAGAGTCTACTAATAATCAACTAATTTATTGACAAAGGAATGCTTGAAATCAAATCATAGCAATTAAGTAAGAATCTACATAATAAACAAGTGTATAGTACTATTAAATTTTATTTTTTTTGATATGACCAATATATTATTATACTGGTTGTATTTAGCAATTATGTTTGATCCACAAAGTCAACAATATACTGTTTTCATTACTAATGCACTGTGGGATTGACTGTTTCTGTAAAAATTGATCAGAACTAATTATGTGATCATCAGAACTAATTATGGGGACTTTTTATTCCTCATTTCTATGAATGCATAATAACAAAACAATGAAATGAATGAATGTACCAGAATAACTTTACAGTACTATATTCTATACTACTACCATGTTAACTTTAAAATTATATTATTTAAGTCAAATGTAATGACAGAATGAAGTGCACATACGAATAGTTTGTAACAGACCTGACAAATCATCTTATAATCTATTAGCTACAAAACAGTTATTTCCCCAAACCTTAATAATACAAAAAACACTATTATGTTTATTTTTTACATCAAATACATATATTTTGCTACATGTATTACCTCCTCCAGAAATGTCATGTGATACAAGAAGACACTAGTTAAATTAACCAATCAATTTTTGAGAAATATTTAGTAGCTACGTTCTTTTTGAAAGAAGCTATACACCAGCTATATTAATGAATGAGGATATGTTGTAGTTGCTAATAGGAATTATGTCATGTCAGGCTATTACATGATTTTAATCTGACCTCCTAAGGATACAGGCTGCAAGCTTTATAGTCAAGTTTACAACGTTGTCCAGTTTTTTCAGAACTAGCTTTTTGAGTTTCATTATTGAAGCTTGCATTGATCAGTTGCTGGTATATTGTAGAATTATATATGACAAAATACCTTTCTAGAATAGAAATCAGAATGATATTGTCATTATATAGTGTTCATTGGTTTTTCAAGACCAACTTCTATGCTTTGGATATTCTATGAAACAACATCTGTGTTGTTTAATCAACTATATTGTAACTAATTTGGGAGTATTCTGTATGGTTTTTAAGAGTTATACCAAGGGAATGTTGACTAATTATTCATTTTTATTTATAAAAGTACCACTCGAGTATACTATCACCAAACCAAGTGACTTAGATTTCGTTGGTACAGATCCACGTATATTAACTTAGTCATGCGTCTCACGCCCCATTATTAGCGTGTGGGAGTTTAGGAGATAAGACTAACAACTCAAAAAACAATTTACTTATCAACTGCGCCTAAAAAATAAAAAAAAAAAAAAAAAAAAAAAAAAAAAAAAAAAAAAAAAAAAAAAAAAAAAAAAAAAAAAAAAAAATCAACTCGTTTAGTACACAGTACAAATGCATTGTCATTTATACGATTTACTATCATAACTATAAAATGACTGTATGATCTGCTGAATTGTGTGACTTTTGTTCACATGATCTGTACTGGTAGTGTATCTCTTTTTAACCAAGTAATTTATCATTATTATTACTTTATTTTCAATACACTTACTTTTAGGTTATTTGCTCTTTAAGATTGCTAATATCTCCATCATGAGCTGGTTGTCATATCTATTATATAACTCAGTTTATACTGTATATCTACAGTGGGGATATGTTACTGCTTTTGAGTTTTTATGTCTCTGCAGCGCCTAATGGAGTACTATGTTTCTCCTACTGACCTACCTGTCATGACTTCTCCTACTATAACGCTAATTATGTTACTTACTTTACTGATGATACAGGTCTTCTACTTTCTAGAGGGAAACTCACTCTCTACATGAACATTGAAAATCATCAATGTAGTAATATCACTACAGGGACTAGGTCGTATACAGCAAAGTTTTCATGAGAAAGTTATGCAATCTACTTCATTAAGGTAATGTGCAATGACAACAAGAACACAGGTAATAAAATTTGGTAGTAGCAGAGATGTTGTACTAAAATCATTACAATAGCAAACTGTGGAGTGTTTGACAGCTACCTACAAAAAATATTAGCTTGCTCTTTCTTGATGTCAAATATTGTTAGATTTAGAATGGATATCAGTCCAAAAATGGTTCAGGTTTTGGTATCGTTCTTGCAAATGTTTTTGATGTGTTAATTGCAAATTCCTCATTTGCAAAAAACCAACCTCTTTAGACATGTTATTATTGTTTTAGGTGTAATGCATATATATTGTATTATAACAAAGCCACTAATAAAACACAGTACAATATTTCTATTGTACAATCAAATTTCACATTTGATTAAATTTGTAAAGGTTGTACTAGGAGGTCATAGCAACTATGCTCTTCTATCTAGTGAGGGTCTGACTATATCATTAAAGTATACACAATACAATACTGTTCATATTGAAAGTGTTGTTGTTTTTATAATAATATTGGTAATGTTGGGTGCAACATTCATTCTTTTCCTTCGCTATCAACACGGTCTTTATTTTAGTATGAATAATACTATTAGTACTTATGGGCAAAACATTGAGATATTTAGCAGTGATAACTATTTACTGTCTTTTGGAGCTGGTATGACTTTGATGCAGTCCTATACAACCAATGATGAACCTGAGATAATCATTGAAAATTGTATCTTTACACACAATTTGTTTTGGCAATTTGGAGATGGTGTGGCAATTGGTTGGGTGGACCACTACTGGTAATATTAAGTTTAATAATTGCACTATATACCAACAATACAGCATACTATGGACCAGGTATGGTTCTGTATGACTTGATTCTTACACTGCTAAGTTTTCATTTCACGGACCATTTCATTTGATTCCAATAAAGTTCCCAAAAAGTTTGATACACTTCAATCAAGCTTTATTATTAATATATATTGACAAGGTTACATTGAACAAATTAATGTTGTAAATCATAATATAACTGGTTTATTGAGTTTATCGTAGTCAGCTAGCATTTCATAAAAATACAACTTCATAAATAATTTTCAGGGACTTTAGGTGGTGGTATGGCTTTAATGATTCATCTCATTTAATACTAAAAGAACACAAACTAAGATATCATTTGTTCAATAATTATGCTATTGTATCAGGTGGAGGAATGTTTTATCAGAGCCAACCACAACTCTTGACTTTCCCACTAATGGTTTTTTATACTTGAGCATGATCAAAACACTACACAAACATTATATTTTTTTCAATAATAAAGCCAAAATATCAGGTGATGTCCTATATGCTGCTGGTAATGTGGATTATTGCTTAAATGCACATGATTTTTTCCCTTAACGTTTTTAAAACTATCCCCACAGACAGGACTATCAGTAGGTCATCAGTCCCATTGCAGTATGCTTTTGTCACAAAATGCACCCTAATTGCTCAATTTCAAACATAAATATAACAGCAATGCCTGTATAAATGTCAATATAATCATTAGCTACTGTGGTTCAAAGGATGGTTTAACTAATGGTGTGATAAAAAATGACGACAGGTTTGGTTAGTTTCATTTAAAGGCCAACTGTTAATACTAAACTAAATTCCAAATGCACTGATGTTACCTTTAGTGTAATAGGAAATAGTTCATTGAACACGATACAAGTCTATATAAACACTTGAGAAATCATTTTTATCATTGTATGATCCTTTAGTCAAAGTCATCAAAGTAACTTTTCAGTCCTGTCCAATTGCTTTTCCATTAGATGTTACAAAATAATGCTTGTGCTTGTATATCTGAATTAAAAGAAACCCCCACAATAACATGTGATGTCAACACTCAAACTATAACTAGAGATAGTAAAATGTGATTGGTTATAATAATGACAATGATTGTAGTATATAATTGAGCAAATTGGTCCCTTTGATTATTGTAGTGATGATATCATTAGTTTTACATTTAATATGACAAAGAAACAATGCCTTCACAATCGGTCGCAGAATCTCTGTGGGCAATGTGATGAAGGACTTAGTCTCATGTTAGTTCAAACAGATGTGGACAATGTGTACTAATAATACATAGCTCTTATTATTCCATTTGCTGTAGCTGGTATAGCACTGGTAGCTGTTGTTATTTGCTTTAAACTTAACTGTGTCTGTTGGTACAATCAAATGGACTTATATTCTATGCCAATGTTGTCAAAATATATGAACACATTTTCTTCCTACGGTCCTATAAACTTTTTTAGTCATTTTATTTCCTGGCTTAATCTGGATTTGGGTATGAGACTTGTTTTATTAATGGTATGGGTTCATGCAGTAAGGTATGGATACAGTTTATCTTTCCATGCTATGTTTGGTTTCTATTAATATTCATCATAATATTATCACGATATTCCAGTAAAGTGGTTCGACTTATAGGAAGACAAGCAATTCCAGTATTAGCAACTATGATACTACTCTCGTACACCAAACTGATACGTACTGTCTTCCAGATTCTTCATCGTGTTACTATTCCTTGTAGCTATAAAAGCTCCTTCAAAATCTATTTATCAAGGTGGTATATTGATGCTACCGTAGAATATATGAAAGGTTGTCATCTACCATTGTTTCTGTTCTCGCTGGCTGTACTCATTTTACTAATTGTTCCATACACTTTCTACCTTCTTACTATACCATGTTTGAAGGACCTCTATCAAACCATATGTTCTGCTGCCAAAAGTTGTCCACATATATGAAGCCTTTCTCTGATGCCTATGAGGTCCCTACAGGACAATTGTCGTTTTTTGGACTGGACTTTTACTATTAGTTCGCATTGTCTTAGCCCTGGTTGTATCCTTAGATTACTGAGAATGCTTTTAGCTTGGATATGTTAACATCTATTTAGTTGTTATTATCTTTTTGTATTTCCCTTTGAGGGAGTATATCAAAAGTATCCTTTGGTGTACCTGGAGCTTTTCTTCATTCTTAAACTTAATTTATTGTCTTCTATAAATAAACAAAACTTTTACTATTTCAAAAGGACAAGTGTCAACTAAAATTTTGGTATCACTAGCTTTTGTATTTTTTTGTGGTATTTTGTTCTATCACATGTGGGATCGATTTATAAGTCATATTTACATGAGCGCATCAAAAAAAAAAGTTTAAAAGACAATCCAATGTTCTAGCGAATGATGATAACAAAATAGATCTCCAGAATATATCATCATCGACTGATATCCACGTATTCATTAGTGCCAGAGTTACGTGAACCTCTGCTTGATGATCAATAGGACATTCCTTTTATGAAATGAATCCGAAAAATGTACTTTAGTAGACATGTTATCTGACTTATTAATACATATACATTATATAGTATTAAATAGAGTGTGATTTTTGACAGTATGATGTTTACATATGTACTTTGCTGAGTTTGTATTAATATTGAAATGATTATTAATTTTCATTTTTGATAGGTAATTGCTGTTTGTATTTTTGCTATTAAAAAGTTTTTAACAGTAAAAGTTTTATAAAAATCAGCAAATTTATTGTCAAAGGTATTTTAAAACATAGTAGTTAAGAGGAAATTATTTTGATAATGAATATCACAATATAATTCTATTGATTGATTTTACCAATATATGGTTATAATGGTTACATTATAGGCAAGCTTCTTTGATGCAAAAATATAAAAATTACTCTGCTTTTGTTATCAATATATTATGGACATTGACTGTTTACCGAACTCATAGTGCTTTTGTTTTCATGTATGGGTGAATTAAAAAATAATATTCACGATAGGTCAAATTGATTTAGCAATAATATAATCCAAACTGAAATCATATTTTCTTAATGTGTACAAAGGTCACCTTATACTGTACTCACACAGTAGGTGCTCATCACAACAGGTACGTCACAGCTTTAACACGTCAATCATATCATTACTACGGAAGCCTCAGACGGACATTCCAATTCCTATTTCAAATATAACTGGATTATACGGAGTTTTAATGTCCGTTCTCAGCTTCTCTAGGTACAATATAGAACCAATGTCAGGGACTTTACCTACAAATTGATCACTAATATATTTATGTAAAATACTGACAACATTGGACTTGTGATTGATGTTGTATTAATTTATCTTCCTTGGTTTTCACAAGTGATGTCAAATCTTTAATTGTCTTTTTCGTTCATTTCTCTTGTTTCTATATAAAGGGACGTTAAGTTATTTATCAGATATATCATATAGTAGACAGTTAGTTGTACACAATATACCTTCATTTTGTCTGATAATAGATGACATTTGCATAGTCATCTTTTTGCGGATGGTTGTTCTAGTTTCAGTTGACTTCTCAACTCCTTTGTATTCTCTTCTACAATAGTACTAATCTCCTATATATCAATAAAACAAACACATGTAGAAACTGTTGTCTAACTACTAATCATCTCTTACCTTGTCTCTTCTATGATCATAAATGGTATAATATCCAACTGTAAGTTGAAGTAATCCTTTCTCTTTCGTCATTTCAAGAGTCTCCTGAGCTCTGGCAATAAGTAGAGTTGTTAGACTGAGTGGAAAAAAATAAGTGACAATGATGGAGTTGCCTCTTTGTATGTAACGAATCTCCACATTGATCTCAAGTGACATGGAAATAATGTCCTCAATATCTTTCAAAGTACAATCTTTAGGATCCCAGTTTAACACAAAGACAATTGTCTCACATTTGAGAAGAGAAGGAGTGTTTGTTATTTTAAAACTTTCGTCCAGACAGAGAGAAGCTTTTGTTTTTTCACAGAATGACTGAACTATATCTTTGTATGTTCGTATATGTGTCTCAGCTTCTTTAATTTTGAAGTGCTTTACAATACCCTCCAGACAACTGATGTTTATCAGTCGACAATGCTTCCTTACAACAGTTAGTATTTCATCAATGGACTTGGAGTGAACAATTTGAGATTCAAGGTGAGGGTAACCATCTTCAAGAAATCTTTTCAAATTTATCCAGAGATGGAGGTGTGGTGTTGATAGCTTCTAGGATATTACTAAAAGCTATTGCAAATTCACTCTTAATTGATCCAAAAATTGGACTCAAACTTTGAGGAAGTATAACTTCCTTTACTACATTATCTACAATGAGATAAAAAAATAATCCTTCAAAATATCACACACAGTATATACTAACCTTGTCTTGAAGCTTTAGTGCTATCTACTGTTTTAGTGGTCAATGGATTAACTTGGTCTGTACTTCAGGAATAATGACATTAGGAAATACTTTCTCTATTAAAAATAAATATTAAAATTATCATTTAATATAATGAGTACATAATAATGTATTTACCCACAATCCTTTAAGATAGCATTAGCACATGGTACAGTGCTAGTAAATTTAAACAGCACACTAGCAAAGATCATCAGATGATGATAGTTGGTATGTACAGCACGTACAGCTCCTAACAACATCAATAATGCTTTTTTTGTTGATAAGACTTTACAGTATATTTCATAATTGCTAGGCTAGTTTTAGTAATAACTCCCTCTCCATAGAGGTAATATGCTACTCTGACAGGATATTGGAGAGACTGGGAGGGAGTACCATAATGACAACGTAAATGTCACTGGCATGATCTTCATGACTACTATGACTTGTCGTTACAACATCTTGAACATTAGCTACTGTTGTTGGGTCATCTGAAAATGCTTGACCTATTAACAATATGTATTAATTCCGAGCGCCTTAGCGCGAGGCAAATAATCGTGCGTCGCATCTCGCAGATAGTTTGTATGTATGTATGTATGTGTCACGCTTGAGAATGCAATTAGTTCAGCGAGGGGAAATAGGAAAATTGAAGCAGGAAAAAGTTACCAACTAATTGGCTTGGTAGTGAGAGAATTTCGTGGAAGGAAGTTTCTCTCCACATCAAAAGACAAAACAACCATTCTTGCTTCTGATGATGTAACAGAGGTTGTAGAGGAAACTGCAATGACAGCACAACCAACACCACCACTCCATCATACTCCTGGGTTCGTGAGTGTAGAGTAATTGGTGTCCCATGACCTTGGATAAGTATCAATGTTGCATCAACTGTAATACAAAAATTGCTCAGGACTATGAAGACCCAGACCTTGGACACTGCTCAAAGTGTCAGATGATGCAGTGCCTTGAGGGTGCCAGCAAGGGCCTCATGGCCAAGATCATGGTAGCCAGTGGGGCACAAAGTACAGTCTCTGTGCATTTGGAAAGTGGTGGAAAATATAACCAATGCATCATCTGACCAAATCTCCACCAGCATGCTCCTCAAGGCAGAGCCATTTAAAATGATACAGATCGATGGAATCATTCAAAATGTGTCACGAAACTAAATCTTGAAGTTCTCCATCGATCCCTACACCAGCAACATATACTGTAATAACTATAATATAATTATCATACCACCAATAGTGTAATTATATCACTTCATTTTCGTATCCTCAGTATATTTATACTTTTCAATATTATTATGATAATAAGTATAAACATTACATTTACTTCCTCCCAGTGTTTTCTGTAGGAAAATATAATAATACATGAAACATTTCTGTTGAGCTTGAGAATGCAATTATCTCCACGGAACATTTTCTCATGTGCTTCAGTGTACCACTTAGGAATTTTATTGGACCCCAACAACCTTTTGCTAATAATTGAAGCGATTGCTGCCCAATCAGACTCCACAAGCCCTAGCTTCTTGGCTACAAATCTGCACACAACCTACAACCTATGGCACTTTCACGGACGATCCTGAAATGGCACTGTTGCTATTATTCTCCAGCTTTGCATGGAATCATGTGTGCTATCTTCCTTGCCCAGCTATTTTAACAGAAAGATAAAATAATATCTGCATACAAAATGTATGCAATTCACTGCGCGAGGCTCTACCTGCGTATACGTATGTCTAGTTATAAATTATATAATTGACCTCTTACTATATTCAGATGATATTTCTCTCAGATGCATTTTTGTCTCTTCAAACTTGGACAATACTGTAGCTAGTACTATCAACTTCATATGATCTGAAGATATTGCTGTATGTATAGCAGATAACAAGTCGCCCTTCTTCTCATCTACCAAGCCTTGTAATGACTCCATCTTATCAAGTGTATCTTCAGTGATACATCTCTCACTAAATAAGAGCTGAGACACTTTTACAGGATTGATTAGACACTGTAATAGTGTATGATTATGACACTGAAGTATACCAGTAGCTTCATTAGCTTGAGACTGAGAGTCCATTCCTATAATAAGAGCAGTACACAATCCATAAACAAACTATAATATAACATTTATAATTTGATGTACATGTATAAGGTTCTTGTACTCACTAGTAGAGAGACTACTGGATTTTCTCAACATTTGCTCATACTCATGGGCAACAGTGATTTCTTCAATGATTTCCTTCCTCAAAGCATCTATCACTTGTCTTCTGGTAGCATCAGGTTTGGTATCTAACCACAACTCAAACATTTTTGTTGTTTTATATGTAGAGTCATCTGGTAGTTGTGAATATCTTCCAACTTCTTAGCGTTCAGTTTCAGGTGAATCCCCAACTGATACCACTTACTACCAATACGAATATGTTCACATAATTCATCAAGTGTTGGTTTCTCTTCTAGAATATCCTCAAAAGATAGGTTTCCTTGTAGCCATTGCTTCTCCGCCAACGATGCCACACCCAAATTCTTAATTGATTCGTTAGGTTATGGCCTGGATACTTTCCCTTTACTGCATCATCAAATTTGCTATTGCGCCATATTTCATAGACTTCAGAGACAGTACTGACTGTTACGAGAATTCTAAATAGAGAGCATCTTTAATGAGATATAACATACTGTGTTTGCATATACATATATATATATATTATATATATTATATATATATATATATATATATATGTATGTATGTATGTATGTATAAATATCTATATATATAATATATATAAATATATATATATATTATATATATATATATATATAGATAGATATATGTATAATATCTATTATCTATCTATCTATATATATATATATATATATATATTATATATAGTGTCCTTGACAATACATGTACATGTATAATATTACAATATTTATTATTAATTCACTATATTTATTTTTTATGTCAATATAATGAGATATAATACTAATTATTGTAATAACCAAATCCTTTGAACCTTGGACCAAAAAAGATATTAACATCACAAATAATAACACTTTATTGAACTTAATTCCTCTATCTCTTGATAATAGAATATTTTCTATATGTTTCTTATAGTAATGTAACTACTTTCAAAGTATATAGTGATTTTAACAGTTGATAGTAAACTGACTACACTACACTGTGTATAACTAAAGGAGTATCCTCTCCCTATTAACTATTAGTACTTAGTAATGACTATATATATTTTATAAAGTTACATTAGAGATATTAAAATGGACTATGGTGACATAATGTACCTGTTTCACAGAATTTGTGTCATTTTCTATATCAATTAATTCCCAATCATTTATAAATTTTGGGGGTTTACTCTACAAAACTTTTGAACCTTTACGACATGTACGTATACATGTATATATTTCTCTAATATTGATGTCAATTATTAGCTCATTATAACTTTATGTATTATGATATTGGAGAGTACCTGAATGTCCTAAATGCAAGTGAAGTGTAATCCACGATACCTCATTGCAGAGTAAACAGACAATTGATTACTTGTTGACCTGTTGTTTCCTGTATTGAAGAAGATATGCTTTTTGATAGGAAGTGCAAAGATCTTCAGTGGAAGAGGAATCGTAAGGAGGCCAGAGAAGAATCACTTCATCATTTAGGAACTAAAATACCAATTACTGAATACAGATACTATATGCTTACATGTAACTAATGATTTCACTTTAAATTGTTCATAATCTATTGAAAGTTAAAAGTCAAACAAACAAAAGAGCTGATGGTTATTCTGTTGTATGACAAATCAAAATTGTCAAGATGCTACCTGTCATTTTAAATGCTCTGAACCAGATTGTCTGAACCTCTTAGACATATGTATTGCTGTGAATGCTATGAACTATGCCACAGACATATTTTGTAAGCATCTTCAAGCACTTCACATACTGAACAACCAACAGCATAATAGCCGTAATGACAAACCTATAATGCTCAATGAAGGAATGACAACAATCTTTGAATCAGTCACTTCTGATAAAGAGAATACAGGTTTTTTTTGGTTTGTTTTATGATTATAAATTTATATTATCTATTATTTGTTATAGATCCATATCTCAACTAGCATTACGTTCTGAGTGTATCAATGTCAAAACTAACTGTTGAGAACAAAGGTGTCCAACTATCTCCAGTCAATTAATTCTCTTATATAAAGCCGTACTAACTACATGGACAAATACAGAGGAAGAAGTACAACCATTTATTGTAAACAATTTGTTGCTGCTGGCAAGAAAATGAAACACAGACAAAATTCCATTCTAATTGCCAGAACCCCAGGTAGAAAACACAAGCATAATATACTCAAGTAAGTTATTAATAGATAATAACAATTAAGTCAATTGTGCAGTTATCAAATTATTGATATCTTAATTTATGAAGTTCTTATGACTTTATTTTGTTACTGTACAGGTGTGCATCCATGGATGAGAGGAACGAAATCAAGAAGAAAATGAAGACTATTACGATAATTTAGCAATTTCACAGGTTGACAAACACAGTTGATCCTTTTGCCTTCTCAAAGTAATCCAGTCTCAGTAGAGGTGAATCCATGGTTGCAGCAAGCTAATGGGTTGTCAAATTTGTCTTTGACATTGGCAGCCTTTGACAGGCTGAAAAAAGAACTGGAAATTAACTAAATTTAATAACAATCATTAATATTTTTTAATAAAATTTCACATCTTTGTCTATTTTTTGGTGCAAGTGACTCCAATGTCTTTTAGAGACTGTCTAGTATATAACTGAAGATTCCGGACACTGATTGTAATTTAACTGGCTGCATGGAGGTATAAGCTTTTAATTTAATTTAAAACGAAAATAAAAGCGAGCGAGTAGAGAAAGTATGAATAAGAAAGAAAACTACTTACTATTACTAAAATTTAAGTATGTCTTTAATAACTTGATAATTGTTTTCAACGTCTGACAATACTCTTCATGTTGTTTTTTGATAACCATAATGTCCTTATTGTAGTACTTTTATTAAGTGATGTATTGTCGAGATCTAGTCTTGTCAGTGATGTAGTTGTTTATATTAGATCTGCTATCGTACTGATAATAACTGAAGTGATTTGAGGATTACCTCCGATGCTTAACGTAATCAATGTTTGGTTTTTAGTAATACGTTCTTCACAGACATATCGGAGTCCATTATCAGTGATGTTACAATATCTATCAGATGTAGTTCTTCTAAAGTGTAATACTTGATAAAATTTGGAGATAAGTGAGTCATATCTTCATCTGTGATATCAGTAACATTTAATAACACTAAATGTTCAAGTGTTTTATTATTAAAGACTATAACTGACTTGTTTTGATACCACCAGTAAGTGAAGAGGGAGTTCAGCCATAGTCTCTTTATTTTTTATTAGTTTTTAGTATCTCTAATAATATGGATACACACTTACTGCCCAATGAAGTGTACTGTATATAAGACTCCACACTTTACACTTATTAAGATTTTTTATAATAACTGCAGTACTTTTAGGAGATGATGAGTAGAGATGAATACTCCATTCTTTTCCTGTTTGTTGTTCTTTATTAATTTACTTATGACATCTTCACTTTCTACTACACTTGGTCTAGTGAGTCTAACAATATTGATAACATAATCTCACTGAACTCTTCCAGTGTCTCTTGTTATAAAACAAAGTTAGTATATAGTATAGCACACATATAATATATACTATGACACACTACAATATACAGACAACACACTGAAGAAGAAAGGAAGCCAGTACTGTTTACCTAACTACGTTTACTATGGCGACAAATCATTGTTCATCTTGTTCTCATGGATTTAAGTCAATGATATAAAAGGTAGCTCATATTTAATGGAGTCCTGTAGTCTGATACAAGGATTTATCTTACCAAGGATTAAAGTAAACATATTTGTACTTTATTATAACATTTTAAATCTAATCCTGAAGTAACAATGTACTATTATATATATTGTTAATTGGCTATTGTTTATTATTTCTACTTTTCCTTTCTATGAGCCTAAGTCTGTGTGACTCCACCCACTTGTGGTCAAATATATTAATATACAACCTTAGTTATAGGTAGATAACAATGAAATTACTTCTGACGGGGATCAGTTGGAAATGAATGATGGGTGGGCTAGATTTAGACACAATTATACTGTTTATTTGTACAAGTATTGTTAAGTACTATTAACAACACATCATAATATATAATAAAATATAAAGAGATAATAATGTTATTAGACTAGAATCTAGAAATTTCTTCTCTAAATTTAGTATGATATAGAATACTATAGTACTATATGTTCCTAATACTGGAATATATCAATATTATGAAATCATTTTATCTTTCCTTTCTTTATTAAGTTATTCATTTTAATCAGTTACACTTCATAATATTATTGTGTTAGTACAAATCATAATAAATCATTTAAGGTAAATAGTTTTGTAATATGATTTCCCTTTTTTTCATACTCTAATATTTTTAGACTAGCTAGACATAGTTCATGAAAAGTAAATATGGAATCCCAAAAGAAATCAATCAAAAGACAGTAAAAAACATAGAAGAAGGGACTGTTATTGAATATTTCCCAGTATAAAAAGTGACCAATCTGCATTTCTGTATTTTAGAGCATTTTTTACAAACAGATTTACAGATTTGCAGATTTACCATTTCCACAACTTTATATGAAATTGCAATATCATTAGCCATCATTATGAGCACCATCATGATGGGTGTGACTGATTATGTTTTTAAGGTTCTCGCTAGCTTGCTTCCCTGTCTTACATATTCTGATAACTTCAGTGTATGTCTGTAACATTAACATTATTAATTATAACTGAGTTTATAATTTTTGTTTACATTATTATATATAACTGCTTACTATTACATACCTTTATTGTCTGATTCTTTATCATTATTGTAATGTATGACATTTAATTTAGCTCTGTGGTTTTTCTTATTTTAATTTACTTTTAATGTGCTGTATAAATATTGATTTTTGTATAATTTTGATCAGTGTGTATAACTGTGAAAGTATCTAAAGCAAAAGGGAACGAGACATACAATGGTGACGAGGTTAGTTGGTGCCCTAGCCCCATTTCGAGCCAAGCAGATGCAGTGGATATCGTACTCTGAAAGAATAGAAGAGTATCCTGGTAGCAACAGTGTAGACAATCCAAGAAAAAAGTAGCTATTCTACTTAGTAGTATCGGGGATCTACATACGAACTCTTAGTGACTTATGCGCTCCTGATAAACCAAACACAAAAACTTTTGAGGAGCTAGTTGGAAAGTTAACAGAATATTCCCGCCTACACCGACAGTAATTTCAGAACGTTACATGTTCCACTTGAGAAGTCAACAGATCGAGGAGACTGCATCGAATACATTGCAGCACTGAGACGACTAGCCAAGAATTGTGCATTCGGAGACTTCTTGAACGATGCGTTACAAGACAAGTTTGTATGTGGTCTCGCTAGTGAATCAATCAGGAAAGAACTGTTGAAAATAAGAAGCTTACGCTAGAGACGGCATGTGAAACTGCCACAGCTATGGAAGTGCAGCTACAGACAGCTCCCTCATGGGACCGACATGTACACAAAGAGACCCTCTACGAGTACACCGACTGCATCGAAGGAGAGAAAGTCGTCCCTGACAAAAAGCAAGGTACATGTAAAACAAGAGAAAGGTGTTACCGTTGCACGAAAGCGGGGCATACTCCAGACGAATGCAAGTTCAAAAACACACATGTTATGGTTGTGGGAAAAACGGCCATTAAAGAGCTTGCAGATCGAAACCAAGGAAAGTAAAACAGGTTGAAGAAGACATAGAAGTGAGTGAAAATGAAATATTTTGGAGTTAAATGGCTTAAGAAAACAAAGAGATGCACGTCAGAAAAAGGCTCTAATTGAAGTAATCATTAACAGTCAACCAGTAAACATGGAAGTGGAAACTGGTGCAGCAGTAACAGTAATTTCAGAGAAGACATGTAAGGTGAAAGTACAACCAACCAAGACAAAGTTGAAGTCAGTAACAGGACAGACAATGCCATTAGTAGATGAAGCCATTGTACAAGCCGAAATAGGAGGTATCAAAAGAAAGCTCAAATTGTTTGTAGCAAGAGGAAACTGCCCTTCACTGTTGGTAGAGAT
This sequence comes from Gigantopelta aegis, assembly GCF_016097555.1. Taxonomy (NCBI): domain Eukaryota; kingdom Metazoa; phylum Mollusca; class Gastropoda; order Neomphalida; family Peltospiridae; genus Gigantopelta; species Gigantopelta aegis. Next base: position 14,270 of record NW_024533873.1, on the reverse strand, counting down.
TGGATTCAAGTTTTCTATGGAGATAATTGGGCAGAAGACTCACACAAGTCAATGTGTTAGAACGACACAGAAAAGTAATCAGTTGCAAGTACTACTGGAAAAATACAATCAGACAGTATCAGACCTGAGCTGGGAGAATTAAGAGAAATCAAAGCTAAACTAAAGTTGAAACCAAATGCCCAACCAAAGTTTTGCAAGCCCACGTCCAGTACCATATGCAGTTAAGGTAAAGTTAGGAGAAACATTAGAAAGAATGGTAATGGAGGGTAATCTAGAAAAGATAGATTACAGTGAGTGGGCAACACCGATAGTGGCAGTCATGAAACCTGATGGCTCAGTCCGAGTTTGTGGGATTACAAAGTCACCCTGAACCCCTGTTTGGAAGTAAATCAGCACCCACTACCATGTATCGAAGACTGTTTCCAAACCATGAATGGTGGAAAAAAATTCACGAAGTTAGATCTGCTCAGGCATACAATCAAGTGCAGCTGAAGAAGCATCAAGAGAGCTAACAGTAATCAACACTCACAAAGGTCTGTACCGTTGGAAAAGACTACCATATGGGTTTGCTTCTAGCCCTGCCATTTTTCAAGAAATCATGGATAAAATTTTCCATGGATTATCGCATGTAGTCTGGTATTTGAATGACATATTAGTGAGGGAACAACAGAACAAGAACATCTAAAGAATTTAGAGGAAGTCTTCAAGCAATTAGAAAAAATATGGGTTGCGAGTAAGGAAGAGCAAATGCACCTTCTTCCAGACTCAGTAGAGTATCTGGGACATGTGATAGACAAAGAAGGTGTAAGACCATTAAAAAGAAGATCGAAGCTATGGTGGCAGCCAAGTCACCAGTAAACACTGAGCAGTTACAATCATTCCTTGGAATGGTCAACTATTATGGCAAATTTATCCGAACCTCTCCACTATAGCAGCTCCATTAACCAATTGAGAAGAAAGGATGTTCCATGGAAATGGACAAAGAAAGAGAAAGGAGCTTATCAAAGATTGAAGGAACAGTTGAGCTCAGCAAAAGTGTTTAATCCATTACAACCCAAAATACCATTAAAGTTAGATTGCGACGCCGTCATCCTGGGGAATCGGAGCAGTGTTGTCCTCAATCACAGAGACTGGAGAAGAAAAGCCATTGCTTATGCCTCCAGATCACTGACCAAAGGGAGGCGAAATTATTCTCAGATAGAAAGAGAGGCCCTGAGTATTGTTTGGGGTATCAAGAAGTTTAATTTATATCTCTTGTCTCAACAAATTTATTTTAGTGACAGACCACAAGCACTTACCACTCTATTTAATCCAGATAAACCACTACCAGTGTTAGCTTCTGGAAGGATTCAGAGTGGGCCATTTTCTTTCAATTTACTATCCAGTTTAGACCAACAAATAAGCATACAATGTAGATTCATTATCAAGACTCCCTTTTAGACAATCAAGAGTTAGTGAGCACAAACAATGTGTCAATCTTACAACTACAAAAGTTCCAAGAGATACGAGTTACAGTCAGCAAGTAGCAGAGGCATCCGATAGAATCCACTACTATCAAAAGTTTTACACTATGTAAAGATGGGGTGGCCACAGAAGGTGGAACCTGCACTCTCACCATATTTTGCCAGGAGAAACGAACTGACAATTGAAGAAGATTGTTTGTTAAGAGGTATGCAAGTGGTAGTTTCCTCCCAATCTGTACAAAAAAGTGTTAGAATTATTGCATGAGTCGCATTTAGTGTTGTGAAGATGAAGGCACTAGCAAGATCTCATGTATGGTGGCCAGGAATAGATAAGGCTTTAGAAGAGGTCACTAAACTTTGTGAGGAGTGCCAGACTAACCACAAGGAGGACCTTAAGACACCATTGCACCCATTGGAATTCACATCAAAGCCTTGGCAAAGGATTCATTTAGATTTTGCTGGTCCCATTTCAAGGACAGATGTGGTTGATATTAATAGATTCCTATTGAAGATGGCCAGAAGTAGTACCAATGAGAACTACAACTGCAAGTCAAACAATAAAAGAGCTTAGACAATATTTGCTAGATTCGGTCTACCAGAACAAATTTTGACGGATAACGGCCACAATTTGTGTCAGAGGAATTTCAGGAATTTACAAGGTCTAATGGGATCAACATATCAAAATACACCTTATCATCCAAGGTCTAACGGAATGGCTGAAAGATTTGTGCAAACTTTCAAAACAGCAATGAAAAGATGGTCAATGAAGGTGGTGACATCAATCAGAAGTTGGCAAATTTCCTATTAGTCTACAGAAAGAAACCACAATCTACAACTATGGAAGCGCCAGCCAGTTGCTCATGAAAAGAATTCCACGAAGCAGAATTGACCTACTCACCCCAAACTTACAGACGAAAGTAGTGAAGAGACAGAAAAACAGAAAGTACAATTTGACAAGGATCTCGAGAAAAAGAATTCAAAGCACAGGAAAAAGTATGGTACGGAACTATAATGGAGAAAAGAAATGGATACCAGGAATAGTTAAAAAAAAAACAGGACCAGTCTCAACTAAGTACAGTAGAACATGATCGTGTATGGAAAAGACATGCAGATCAACTGAGACATAGAGTAGAAGAAAGTGTCACGATACAAAGAATAAAGAAGAAAATTCCCCATAAACTATAGTTCCCAGAAATAATCTCCGAACAAGATAGACCAAGAGTTGCTTTGGAACATGACTGTCAAGAAACAGACAGACTAATAGTTACTGCAGAACACGAACCTAATCGTAGATCTAGTCGAGTGTCTAGACCCCCTGAAAGATTGACTATTTTCATCCTGGAGTTCCAATATAACATAGAACTGAATAAGAGTGGAGGAGATGTAATGTATGACATTTAATTTAGCTCTGTGGTTTTCCTGTATGTTAATTTACTTTTAAGTGCTGTATAAATATTGATTTTTTGTATAATTTTGATCAGTGTGTATAACTGTGAAAGTATCTAAACAAAAGGGACGAGACATAACAATTATCATCATTAGAATCCTTTAATATATTATTGATAATGGTGACTCTAGTAAAGTGTTAGATGTATCATAATAACCCAGCCTTTTCAGCATGTCATCACATGAGGTTTAAGTTGTCAAAACATTGCACAATACTTTAATACCTGTTACAAAGCACTTTATGTTCAATGTCAATAAACATTTCTTTCTAATGAGCACCATGACGACTATTAACATGCTATCTTTATTGCCAATACTGCTAATACACTATGAATTTGTTATTAGCAACTACCAAGAGTATATAATGATGTATACAGTCACTTGGTATCATATCCTTGTCATATGCTGTACATATGATACTAGCATTGAAGAAAAAATTAACTTAATAGATACTAAGTTATAATTATAATATAACCTACTTGGATAAGGTAGAAACTCTCGTTCTTTATCAAAAGCTGGATCCTTTAACTGATCGTTTAAGCTCTGCCTTATTGCTTTAACGGTTTGTTTCTCTTTCTTAATCATAATGTCAATGATGTTATTACTCCTGTAGTGTCTCCAACTCTTTTTTCTCTCTGCAGACACTGACAATAACTCTTCCCTTAATAACTTAATAATTATTAATTATAATTATGTATTGACAAATCAGTAACACAGACTATGTTAATGATAGCTATTGTATTAATAATACCTTTCTTCCATTTCAAAAGTGATGTCAAATCTTTGATTGTTTTTTATTTCATTTCTTTTCCTTTTACATGAAACATTGAATTTTAAATCAGACATGTCATAATAGACAGCTATTAAATAAACAATGATTATTGACTACATGGACAAATGCTTTTCACTTGTTGGACAATAGATGAGGAATATGAAAATTGTAATTATTAATTACTGATACTATAAATAGCATTCAGAATCATTTGTGATATAAATAACACCTTTCCTTTATTGTCCATTAATGTATCTCCCTCTTTGATTTATTCATCTATTGTACTATTAATTGATCCATTCATTATCGATCCATTTACTGTTATATTCATTCCATTTTTCAGGTACTGTTGATACTCCATCTCTTTGGTGAGAGGTTGGCTGTTATGGGAGGAGGTGATGTTGAAAGGCTACATATTAATATTAATTGTATTTATAATTAGTGTTAAATTTACATTGTAAGTAGGGTATGCCAGAAATTTACTAAACGTCAGAAAATGGGGTCAACTAGCAACTGCAGAAGAGATAGTTTCAATGTTTGTATATTTAGCTAGTGATGAGGTGAGATATGATATATGACAAGTATTGAATGTCTCTCTCTTATTACAGACTGTATTTATTACTGATACTGAAGTTGTTATTGATGGGTGGGTGGAGTTTTATAAGTCACCTGATACTGTTAACAATCTAGTTAACACTGATTTATAATTTTATATTTTGTGGAATGTTTTATTAATAATTTATTATCATAATTTAATTTTAAAATAGTAATTAAAAATAATAGATGTCATGTAGTTATTAAAATTGTTAAAGTACCAGCTGCTGGTAATAATAATCAACTAATACAGGAACATCCCATCATGAAGAGTTACACTTATCTCTTGTCCTCATTCAACTATAACTCCACCTACATTAAGCAAAACCTCTCAATGTTTTTTTTTGGATGAAATAGGTCTTTGAGAACACTAGAATATAAAGAGGCACGAGAAAGAGAGAGATATAAAGATGTAAGACAATTAATAGCAGTGACCACATATAATAATAATGTACAAGTAAATATTTTGTAATAAATACATTTTGTCACTACACCGTCCATTGACTTCACATAAAATTTTTCTCTTACCACAAAAACTCACACACAAAGTATATAAATATATAAATTAAAGATACTAGATGATAAAAATAATTTTAATTGATCTTTTTAAGTTACTTCATATAGTTTTCATCCTCTCACTTCCAATATACTAAATTCAGTTAAAGGTTATATCAATATTTGAGTCTCCTTTATAATAATGTTATATACATTTTTAATAGAATATAAAATATGTTAAGATCTATTAATATCATTCTATTATTAGATCTCTGTCTCAGAATATCTACTAAACTGTAGCAGAAGTAAGAAGTAAGTGTCAAGCAAAACTGCTCTGTTTTTATTGTCTTTGTTAATAATAAAATTTTAATAAACAAAGACAAAATAAGTCAACAAAAATTTAAAGAGAAAATAAAAGTAATTGAGAAGAGAGATTAAGAATAAACAACAACTACTTAATACTATTAACCAAAATTTAAGTCTGTCTTTAATAACTTATAATTTGTCTAACTTTTTACAATACTCTTCATGTTGTCTTGATAGTGGTACTTTCCCTTATTGTAGCATTTTTAGTAAGTGATGTACATATTGTCTTGATATCTCATTGCCGTCAAATGAAGTATTGTTGAGAGATAGTTCTGTCAATGATGTAGATGTTTGTATTAGATCTGCTATTGTACTGGAACTAACTGAAGTGATCTGATTATTACATCCCTGTTCAATGTAGACAATGTTGGTTTTTAGTTAGTCCTTCACAGATATATTGGACTCCATTATCAGTGATGTTACAGTAGGGAAGACTTAGTTTCATTTAAAGTTGTATTACTTGACAACATAGTAGATAAGTGAGTCATATCTTTATCTGTGATATCAGTAATATCACACAATGCTAACTCTTCAAGTGTTTTATTATTTAAAGAGACTATCACGACTTGTTTGATACCACCATAAGTGAAGAGGACCGCAACCATAGTGTCTTTATGTGTTTATTAGTTTTTAGTATCTCTGATAATATGGATACACACTTACTGTCCAATGAAGTGTTCTTTATATCAAGTCTCCACACAGTACACTTATTAAGATTGTTTATAATAACGTGCAGTACTTTTAGGAGATATGAGTTGAGACGAATACTCCCATTTTTTTTCTTGTTGGTGTTTTTTTTTATTTACTTATAACATCTTCACTTTGTATTATACTTTGGACTAGGAGCCATACACTATTGTCATAGTCCCTACACAGAACTCTTCCAGTATCTCCTGTTATAAAATAGTTTACTATATAGTATAGTACACCATAGTAATATATACTATAACACACTACAATACCCAGAGAATACATGAAGAAGAAAGGAAAGCCATTATTGTTTATTAATAAGGTTACTATGGCAAAGAGTTGGAGGGGCGGAGTTCCAGTTAGGGGAATTGTCTTATTATAGTTTAACAAGCTTGTTCCTGACAAACCACATTGTTTTTTATAGTTTGGTGTGACTATAACTGCTCTGATCTGATACAGGATCTGCTTCTTTAGACAATTCCTTTAGACAGTATAATTTGTTCATCCTGTTCTCATGCATTTAAGTCAATGAGATAAAATATAAAAGCTAGCTCATGTTAATGGAGTCCTGAGTCTGATACAAGGATTTATCTTACCAGTGATTAAAGTAAAATGTTTGTACTTTATTATAACATTTTAAATATAATTCATGAAGTAAACAATGTACTATTAAATACATTGTTAATTGGCTATTGTTTATTATATCTACTTTTCCTTTCTATGAGCCTAAGTTTGTCTTACTCCCACCACCGTGGTCAGATATATCAATGTATATGTTACAATAAGATATGAAACTAGGGATTTTGTGAAATCCCTAAAACTTTCAGTAAATTCATGAAATGACGTTTTTACTTAGGGATTTCATGAATTAACTAAAATCTCTAGGGATTTCGTGTAATTACGAAAAAAATAGTGTTTTAAAAATCCACAATTCACTAGATGCATATTAGGAAGATTGTGAAATAACATAGTGAGGCACACAAAATGATTTTTTGATAGTTTATTTTTAGTTTATTTATTTATAATAGTGACTAGTGTTATATAATTTTAATATGATTTAATTTTTTTTCTGATAATAAGATTTTTAATAGCTTTGATGTATCCTTTTATCACAATTTGCATTGATCATTTGGCTTTACGCTTTCCTTTGATGTTTCTAGGAAAATTATAAGACAAATACTCACAGTGTTAAAAAGTATGTTATTTCTAAAGAGTGTATTACAAGACATTGCAGATCTGAAAGCAGTAACTGAAGTTTCACTAGCAATCACATCACAGTGCTACATCTACAGTTGAGAAGCTTATCAAGAAGCGAAAGTCACCAGAAGAGCACCCAGTCTACTATGCCACCATAGAAGATACCTACGCAATAATTAGCAAGCCCACAAGCCACTGGCCATGGTGGTCGTGACAGATGCTGAACATTTGGCCAACTGATATCACACAGAAGCTGTTGAATTATTAATAAGTATGATGAATGAATAAAGTTCATTGCTTACACATAAATTTAGTGTTATTATTTATGGTTAAAAATTTGAATACAGTGATTTTGCAAAAAAACTGGAGTATATATCTCAGTAATTACACGAAATCCGTAGAGATTTTAGTGAATTCATGAAATCCGTAAGTAAAACTGTCATTTCTTTTTCCAAATTTACTAAAGGTTTTTAGGATTTCGCAAATCCCTAGTCTCCACAATCTTACGGTAACATATATACTAGCTATAGTTAGATGACAACACAATTATTTCCTAACAGGGATCAGTTGGAAATGAGTGATGGGGGGGCTACGTTTATATACAAATTATTGTTTTATTTGTACATGTATGTTGTTATGTAACTATTAACACACATCATAATATATAATAAAATATAAGAGATAATAATGCTATTAGACTAGAATCTAGAATATTTCGTCTGTCTAGTCCTACATTTAGTAGTGATATAGAATACTACCAGTAATTATATGTTCCTAATACTGGAATATATCATTATTATCATGAAATCATTTTATCTTTCTTTATTATTTATATTTCACTAACTTTCTTTATTAACAGTTAAGTCTGACTCCACCCATATATTAATGACATATACATACAATACTTAGGAGGAAGTGAAAGTGGAAGACAACAATATACAAATACTTTAATAACTTATTAATAATAAAAAAGGGCGTGGCTAGATTTTGTTTACATTTACTAATAATAACTGCAGGTTACTAGTACATACCTCTATTGTTTGACTCTTTATCATCATCATCATTAGAATCTTTAATATATCATCTGATATTGGAGACTCTAATCAAATTTAAACGTATAGTAATAAAAATTAACAGTTAATTATTATTCATTTTTTTGTGTTTTGAGTATATGAATATAATTAATAGACATCACTGATAATCATTTATGAGTAATAACAGTGATCACACTAAAATGCTTTAGATGAGCACTTTACTGTTAAAATAGTACTACTACTGAGCACTGATTTTCACTAAAAACTAGTTATTCTTGTGGTATAAGTGACCCAACCTTTTCAAGTATGTTATCACATGTGATTTAAGTTGTCAAACATTATACATATACTTATCATATGTTCTACATAATTATGATACTAATACTGAAGAACATTAACTTAATATTTACTAAGTTATAATTATAAATATAACCTACTTGGATGAGTAATAAGGCACTCGCATCTGTTAACTCTAATATAAATGAAACTCTATATTATCAGTAGTTACATCACTCCTATTACTACCTGTAGTTTCACTGATAAATAGTGTGAGTTCTTCTAGACTAGACACTATATGAGTTTCCTCTGATTCTTGATCAGTAACTGGTTTATGAACCTTTGGTATGAACGCTAGATCTAGTAACAATGTCATATAATGAGAAAAGAATAATATCAGTTACCTTTTAAGTTCTGCCTTAATTCCTCAAACCGTTTGTTTCTATTTCTTAATTGTAATGTCAATGACATTATCACTTCCTGTAGTGTCTCCAACTCTTTTTGTCTCTTTGCAGACATCGACAGTAACTCTTCCTTAATAACTAAATAATTATTAATTATAATTATGTCTGACAAATCAGTAACACAGACTATATTAGTGATAGCTATTGTATTAATAATATACTTTCCTTCCATTTCAAAAGTGATGTCAAATCTTTCATTGTTTTTACTTTCATTTCTTTTTTTCCTATACAGAAACACATTGAACTTTAAATCAGATATATCATATAATAGACGCTATTAAATAAACAATGATTATTGACTACATGGACAAATACCTTCACTTTGTTGGGCAACAGATGATATTTGTAAAGTCATCTTTTTACAGATGGTTTGTCGTAGTTCAAGTTGACTTCTCAACTCCTTTGTGTTCTCTTCTACAATAGGTCTAACCTCCTATAAATCAATAAACAACACATGTAGTACTGTTGTCTAATACTATCATCTCTTACCTTGTCTCTTTGACATTTGTCATAAATAGTGTGGTAGCCTATTGTTAACTTGATCACACCCAACTGCTTCAACGATTCAAGATTTTCTTTTGCTGTAATCAACAAAATGCCAATTAGACTTTGTGGAGAGTAGCAGGTAACAATGATGGAGTTTCCTTCATTTATTGCTCTAACTTGTACTTTCTTTGCCATATCTTTGAATGCTTTTGACAGCAATCCTCTGATGTCAAAGAGAGTATGGTCATCAGTCTTCCATTCCAGAATGAACACAATAGTTTCACAGGTGAGATGATGAGAAGATGAAGAGATCACGAACTTTGATTACAACATACATCAGTTTTGATTTCTCACAAAATTCATCAACTGATGTGTTGTAGTTTGTGATATGTACTTTAGCTTCTCTAATGTCATATTGATCAACAATACCCTCTAACAGCAGATGTTAATAATAGTACATTTATCTTGTACAAAGATCCATAACATCATCAAGTGATTCAGCTGTTGCTAACTGAGGTCTCAGTTCTCGGAAACATCTACGAAGGTATGTTTTAAGTTCTTTCAGTGAAGGGATGCCTTTAACAATAAGAGGAGCAACAGTGTAAATAGTTTACCAAATGTCATTCTCATTTGATCAAAATCATATTGAAAAGTGGGTTGGAGATTGACTTCGGAAGGAAAAGTTTGATCTACAAATAAAATATTATAACTTGTAGATATATATGCTTGTACTTACCATACTCTTTGAGTATATCTTTAGCAACAGGTACTGCTTGTTCAGATTTTAATAAGACACTTGCAAACAATTTTAGTTTGCTAGGATCTTCAGACACTGTAGTATGTAGTGCTCTCAATGGACCATCTCCTAGTACACCTCCCAATCTATAAACTTCATCTAATGTCTCCTTAGTGATCACTCTCTCTGTATATAACATCTGAACAATCTCCACAGAAAGATTAAGTGGGAAGATCCTATCAGAGTGTTTCTGTAACATTTGACAAGCTGGAGGAGACAATTCATCTGTTAAATGTAAAGAGTCAGGTATCATATAATGAAGGTTACAAATTCTCACTAAATTCCTTTATTTGTTCAGCAGCAAAAACTTCTTCTATTGTCTGAGAGCATCAGCTAATGAGTCCAATGTAGGACCTCCACTCTCAATTACTTTGTCAGCTTTACTCAACCACTGAGTTAAACACTCCTGAAGACAACTCTCTGGATCATCTCGGTATTTGGTTCTAATGCTTGATAGAGTAGGTTTAATAGACCAGTTGTAAACCAAGAGGAGACCAGCGATGACTTGGGAAATAGCCTTGTTTCAAAGCTTTAATGATATCTTTCAAATTACTAACATCTATAATAACAATGTAAAGCTTTAAAGTGAACACAATCAAATTACTCACTCAGTTCACTTTCATTTGCTGCCATAACTAAGGACTTGGGAGTGTCTAGTGCTAGATAAGGCTTCATAACAGAATACGAAATATTGTAATTATTAATTACTGATACTATAAATAGCATTTCATGAGTCAATTGTGATATAAATAACACCTTTCCTTATTTGGTAAAATAACTAATATTTTTGCTGTATACAGTTTAGTAGTCATATTCACATTGACTATTAAGGTAAGACTCAACTATATTTGTATTCTATTTAATAACTCATATGTTTCTAAATAATGTGGAGTAATTACGATACTAACAATAAGTAATGGAAAAAGTAATGACATAGTGTGTTAACAAGAGTTACAAGGAAAAGAGATTAAAATAGTAACTAGTTTCATTATATGGATGTTGTAGTACTCATGGTCTGAATATATATCAAGGAAGTTAGTATTTTAAAGACTGTCACACCCATTTTTGTTTGTAGACCAAGAAGACACCAGCGATGACTTGGAAAATAGCCTGTTTTCAAGCTTTTAATGATATCTTTCAATTACTAATATCTATAATAACAATGTAAAGATTTTAAGTGAACACATCAAGTTAAACTCACTCTATTCTGTTGTCATAACTAAGGACTTGAAAGTGTCTTGTACAAGTAAAGCATAAGACTGCAAACTAGGAATATTAAGATTGTAACTATTAAACACTGATACTATAAATAGCATTTAATGTGACATAGTGATATAAATAACATCTTTCCATTTTGGTAAAATAAATTAACATATTATATTAACATATTATATATACTTTTCAGTAGTCATGTCACATTAAAGTTTAAGGCTCAACAAAAGAAATATATTTTGTGTTCTATTTAATAACTTATTAACAACTCAGGTTGTCTCTAAACATGTGAAGTGATTGGTAGTAAGGGACCACTTCAGTCAAAAACATTTTGTGAGCTTATTTGTGAAAAGTGACCACTGTTTAAACACATCAAAACAATTTTGTATAGATACAATTGCCATGAATGATATTGTGCATACACCGCAACTGTATGTATACAAACTTTTTTGAGATGCTTTTAAAGCATCTCAACAGTGGTCCCTTTTCACAAATCAGTCACAAATGTTTTGACAGAAGTGGCTCCTTATTGCAATGAATTGCAAATCAGGTCACTACTGTGGAGTAATTATGATACAAACAGTAAATAATGGAAGGAGTAATGAACATAGTATGTCAACATAGTTATAAGGAAAAGAGATTAAACAGTAACTTGGATATTTATGATCTGAATATGCTTGACGTTAGTAATTAAAAGACTGTCACACCCACTTTATTGGTTTTGATTTCCTATAACTTATGAAGTTGATGTGAATGTTCATGTTAACAAGAAAGTTATGGAGGCCGTTATAGCAGCTGGTGAAACAAGATGATATATAAATTGGCCATTTATGGAGCTCCTTTTATGAAGAGAACTTGACCACTTATTTTTACCTACAGGTATCCACTATAATAATTTTGGCTATAATGGTGCATAGTTAACAGTGGGAGTGGCTTAGATGAAATGATAGAAATGAATGGACAGGAATAAGATGTCATTGCATTAACTATAACAATTAATATGTATGTATTATATAGATATACAAACTGATCATCTTGATGTTACTGATGAAGTACATACTGTTATTATGAAATATTATTACAAAATCTGATGTCAGTAAAAATGTTAACACTCTCTTTAATTGTGCAGGGTATATTAAAAAAATATATAATATATATAATAATATTTATAATAATTCATTACCATATAGCTCTAAAATTGACCACCACTCCTAAGTTAATTCCTCAATGAAAGAATATTTTAAAGTCTGATTCGATTTTATTTTTTCCTCTAGTTGAGTTCATCATGATAGTTTGTTATCTAAATCAACACTTAATGGATGGAATAAAATCATTTACTATTAATGTGACTAGTATGTTCTTAATATCAAAATATATAATACAAAAGGGTAATAATTAATATATTATAGTAATCTTTTTTAATATTGTTATGATTTGTTAATAAACGCATTATTAACTTATCAATATATTAATCTATTAATTATCTATCCATTATTCATCTGTTCATATATCCCATATATTCCAAGATCTATCACTCCATTGATCCATTCCCCTTATCGATTTATCCTCATTCATTTATACATCTATCGATTTAATTCTATTTATATATTTATAAGCGGTTTAGAACTTCTAACCGCTTATAAATATATAAAATATTGATAATGTTTACCTTTAAACGTTGATACTCTAATAGCATTTAAAGGGACACGTTAGTGTATAAATAACATCTTTCCTATTTTGTAAGAGATTTTTATTGTATATACTTTTTAGTAAGCATGATAACGTTGAAGTGTAAGACTCAACGATATTTGTGTTCTATTTAATAACTTATTAATAACTCAGTTATTTCTAAATATTGTGGAGTAAATTAAGATACTAACAGTAAATAATGGAAGGAGTAATGAACATAGTAAGTTACAAGAAAAGAGATTAAAATAGTAAACTAGTTCACTCTATATGGACAGCTCATTCGAATATATATCAAGGAAAGTAATTAAAGACTGTCACACCCCACTTTATTGGTTTTGGTTTTCTAAACTCTATGAAGTTGATGTTAAAATGTTTATGTTAACAAGAAAACGTATTGAGGCTATATAGCAGCTGGTGAAACAGATGATACAAATTGGCCATTTTACAAGCTACCTTTTATGAAAGAACTTGACCAAACCACTTAATTTTATTTTTGAAAATCATCTACTGCTATAAGTATATAAAAAGAGAAAGTCCAAAATTAATGATATTCTTGTTCTTGTTTGATGCTTTATTTAAACATCTAACAATAACAACTGTTTATCACACTATATATGTCCATTGTATATAGAGACTAGTTTAATTGCATTCTCTTCTGATGTAAGGTAGTGAACATTTCATTATGGACATAAATCTGGTCCTATAATGGGTGTAATGGGTTAACAGTGGGAGTGGCTTAGATGAAATGATAGAAATAAATGGACAAGCATTTAGATGTCATTATATTAACTATAGCAAGTAATATTGTATGTATTATATAAATATTACAAACTGATCATCTTGATGTTACTGATGAAAAGTACATACTGTTATTATGAAATATACTAAAGCAATCTGAGGTCAGTAAAAATGTTAACGCTCTTTTTAATCCCTAAATGTAAGAATCCTATGGAAGAATGATTATAAAGCAATTGACCCTGCCCCTGAATAATCCCTCAATGCTATAATTTTTAAAGATCTAATTTCATTTTATTTTTTACTCTACATTATGGTAGTTTGTTATCTACATTGTTGGCCAACTACTGACTGGATAAATTGATTATTATTAATGTGACCCGTATGTTCTTATGTCCAATATATAATACAACATATAATAATAATATATGTAGTAGTCTTTTTAATATTGCTATTATTTGTTATAAAACTCATTATAACTTATCATATTTACTTATCTATTAATTACGTCCATTATTCAACTATTTCTATATCCAGAACCTATCCCGCTATTCA